>NC_090374.1:29564435-29701935 GCF_036365525.1 Heterodontus francisci | reverse complement strand
AGGTTGCTAGGTTAATTGGCCATTACAAATTGCCCCTAGTATAGGTAGGTGGTAGGGAAATATAGGGACAGGTGGGGATGTGGTAGGAATATGGGATCAGTGTAGGATTAGTATAGATGGGTGGTTGATGGTCGGCACAGACTCGGTGGGCCGAAGGGCCTGTTTCAGTGCTGTATCTCTAAAACTAAAAAAAACTAAAAATATTTACCCAGCTATTGAGAGCTATTTCCTAACAGCAGTGACTCACCAACCAATCACCTTGCAGCTCGCCCGTGACGTCACTGTTGGCGTTGTTTTTCAAAACTCAGACGCGCTGCCGCTGTACTTTCAAACTCTGCCAGTTTCACTCAGTCTTGCTCCTTCCTGCTGCCGCTGCACTTTTAATATCTCTGGCGGTCTCGCTCAGTCTCCTACAAGATGCACTGCAGTAATTCACCAAGGCTCCTTCGACATCACCTTCCAAACCCATGACCTCACAGGCCCGATGTGTCCATGCCGACCATAATGCCTATCTATACTAATCCCACCTGCCTGCATTAATTCCATATCCCTCTATGCCTTGCTCATTCAAGTACCTGTCCAGATGCCTCTTAAATGTTGCTACTGTTTCTGCCTCCACCACCTCCTCTGGCAGCTCATTCCAGATACCCACTATTCTTTGTGTGAAAAATTCAACCCTTTGATCCCCTTTAAACCTTCTCCCTCTCACCTTAAATCTATGCCCTCTAGTTTTAGTCACCCCTACCATGGGAAACAGACTCTGGCTATCTACCCTATCTATGCCTCTCATAATTTTATATACCTCTATCATGTCCCCTCTCAGCCTCCTTCGCTCCAGGGAAAATAGACCCAGCCTATCAAATCTCTCTTTATAACTCGAACCCTCCAAACCAGGCAACATCCTTGTGAATCTTTTCTGCACCCTCTCCAGCTTAATCACATCTTTCCTGCAATGCGGCGACCAGAACTGCACACAGTACTCCAAATGCGGCATAACCAACGTTATGTACACCCAACGCTTGTACTCAATGCCTTGGCCGATGTAGGCAAGCATACCATATGCCTTCTTCACCACCCTGTCTACCTGTGTTGCCACTTTCAGGGAACTATGTACTTGCACCCCAAGATCTCTCTGCTCAACAACACTCCCCAGGGCCCTGCCATTCACTGCACATGTCCTGCCCTGGTTTAACTTCCCAAAATGCATCACTTTGCACATGTCTGTGTTACATTCCATTTGCCACTGTCTTGCCCACATTCCCAATTTATCTATATCCTGTTGTAACATTACACAACCTTCTTCACTGTCCACCAATTTTGGTGTCATCTGCAAATTTACTAATCATGGCCCCTACATTCTCATCCAAGTTATTAATATATATGACAAACAACGGAGGGCCCAGCACTGATCCCTGTGGCACAGCACTGGTCACCGGCCTCCAATCGGAAAAACAACCCTCCACTACCACCCTCTGCCTCCTATCACCAAGCCAATTTTGTATCCCATATGTTCGAACCTTCCGGACCAGGCTACCATGCGGGACCTTGTCAAAGGCCTTGCTAAAGTCCATGTAGACAACGTCCATCGCCCTGCCCTCATCAATCCTCCTGGTCACCTCCTCAAAAAAACTCAATCAAATTTGTGAGGCATGATTTCCCACGCACAAAGCCGTGCTGACTATCCCCCTAATCAGATCTTGCCTTTCCAAATGAACAGCACTTGGAGGAAGCACTGAGGGCGGCAAGGGCACAAAATGTACTCTGGGTGGGGGACTTCAATGTCCATCACCAAGAGTGGCTCGGTAACACCACTACTGACCGACCTGGCCGAGTCCTAAAGGACATAGCTGCTGGACTGGGTCTGCGGCAGGTGGTGGGGGAACCAACATGAGGGAAAAACATACTTGAACTCGTCCTCACCAATCTGCCTGCTGCAGATGCTTCTGTCCATGAATGTATTGGTAGGAGTGACCACCGCACAGTCCTTGTGGAGACGAAGTCCCACCTTCACGTTGAGAATACCGTCCGTCGTGTTGTGTGACACTATCATCGTGCTAAATGGGATAGATTTCGAACAGATCTAGCAATACAAAACTGGGTATCCATGAGGCGCTGTGGGCCATCAGCAGCAGCAGAATTGTACTCTACCACAATCTGTAACCTCATGGCCCGGCATATCCCCCACTCGACCATTACCATCAAGCCAGGAGACCAACCCTGGTTCAATGAAGAGTGCAGGAGGGCATGCCAGGAGCAGCACCAGGCATACCTCAAAATGAGGTGTCAACCTGGTGAAGCTACAACACAGGACTATCTGCGTGCCAAACTGCATAAGCAGCATGCGATAGACAGAGCTAAGCGATCCCATAACCAACGGATCAGATCTAAGCTCTGCAGTCCTGCCACACCCAGCCATGAATGGTGGTGGACAATTAAACAACTAACTGGAGGAGGTGGCTTCACAAATATCCCCATCCTCAATGATGGGGGAGCCCAGCACATCAGTGCGAAAGATAAGGCTGAAGCATTTGCACCAATCTTCAGCCAGAAGTGCCGAGTTGATGATCCATTTCGGTTTCCTCCTGAAGTTCCCAGCATCACAGATGCCAGACTTCAGCCAATTTGATTCACTCCACGTGATATCAAGAAACGACTGAAGGCACTGGATACTGCAAAAGCTATGGGCCTTGACAATATTCCGGCAATAGTACTGAAGACCTGTGCTCCAGAACTTGCCGCGCCCCTAGCCAAGCTGTTCCAGTACAGCTACAACACTGGCATCTGCCCTGCAATGTGGAAAATTGCCCAGGCATGTCCTGTACACAAAAAGCAGGACAAATCCAACCCGGCCAATTACCGCTCCATCAGCCTGCTGTCAATCATCAGTAAAGTGATGGAAAGTGTCATCAACAGTGCCATCAAGCGGCACTTGCTTAGCAATAACCTGCTCAGTGACACTCAGTTTGGGTTCCGCCAGGGCCATTCAGCTCCTGACCTGCTTACAGCCTTGGTTCAAACATGGACAAAAGAGCTGAACTCAAGAGGTGAGGTGAGAGTCCCTGTCCTTACCATCAAGGCAGCATTTGACTGAGTATGGCATCAAGGAGCCCTAGCAAAACTGAGGTCAATGGGAATCAGGGGGAAAACCCTCCGCTGGCTGGAGTCATACCTCGCGCAAAGGAAGATGGTTGTGGTTGTTGGAGGTCAATCATCTGAGCTCCAGGACATCACTGCAGGAGTACCTCAGGGTAGTGTCCTGGGCCCAACCATCTTCAGCTGCTTCATCAATGACCTTCCTTCAATCATAAGGTCAGAAGTGGGGATCTTCGCTGATGATTGCACAATGTTCAGCACCATTCGTGACTCCTCAGATACTGAAGCAGTCCGTGTAGAAATGCAGCAAGACCTGCACAATATCCAGGCTTCGGCTGATAAGTGGCAAGTAACATTCATGCCACACAAGTGCCAGGCAATGACCATCTCCAGCAAGAGAGAATCTAACCATCTCCCCTTGACATTCAACAGCATTACCATCGCTGAATCCCCCACTATCAACATCCTAGGGGCTACCATTGACCAGAAACTGAACTGGAGTACCCATATAAATACTGTGGCTACAAGAGCAGGTCAGAGGCTAGGAATCCTGAGGCGAGTAACTTACCTCCTGACTCCCCAAAGCCTGTCCACCATCTAGAAGGCACAAGTCAGGAGCGTGATGGAATACTCCCCACTTGCCTGGATGGGTGCAGCTCCAACAACACTCAAGAAGCTCGACACCATCCAGGACAAAGCAGCCCGCTTGATTGGCACCCCATCTACAAACATTCACTCCCTCCACCACCGACGCACAGTGGCAGCAGTGTGTACCATCTACAAGATGCACTGCAGCAATGCACCAAGGCTCCTCAGACACACCTTCCAAACCTGTGACCTCTACCAACTAGACGAACAAGGGCAGCAAATACATGGGAACACCACCACCTGCAAGTTCCCCTCCAAGTCACACAGATTCCTGACTTGGAACTATATCGCCGTTCCTTCACTGTCACTGGGCCAAAAACCTGGAACTCCCTTCCTAACAGCGCTGTGGGTATACCTACCCCAAATGGACTGCAGCGGTTCAAGAAGGCAGCTCACCACCACCTTCTCAAGGGCAATTAGGGATGGGCAATAAATGCTGGCCTGGCCAGTGTCACCCACATCCCATGAATGATTTTTTAAAAATGCATCTAAATCCTGTCTCTCAGAACCTCTTCCAACAACTTTCCCACCACTGATGTAAGGCTCACTGGCCTGTAGTTCCCTGGCTTATCCCTGCTGACCTTCTTAAATAAAGGCACAACAAAGGTACAAAAATCTCTGCTGGGGCCCCAGCAAACTCCTCCCTTGTTTCCCATAGCATCCTAGGATACACCTGGTCAGGCCCTGGGGATTTATCCACCTTAATGCGCTTCAAGCCCTCCAACACCTCCTCCTTTGTAATGTTGATATGCTCCAGGATATCGTTGTTCCCTCCCTTGAACTCACTAGCTTCCATGACCTTCTCCATGGTAAATACAGACGAGAAGCATTCATTTAAGACCATGCCCATTTCCCGTGGCTCCACACATAGATTACCACACTGATCCTTAAGGGGACCTTCTCACTCCCTAGCTACCCTTTAACTCTTAATATACTGATAGAATCTTTTAGGATTCTCCTTTATCTTATCTGCCAGGGAAATCTCACGGCCCCTTTTCGCCCTCCTAATTTCCTTCTTAAGTGTACTCCTACATCCCCTATACTCCTCGAGGGACTCGCTTAATCCCAGCTGCCTATACCTGACATATGCCTCCTTCTTTGTCCTGACCAGACCCTCAATATCCCTCGTCAACCAAGGTTCCCTAAACCTGCTAGCCTTGCCCTTCCATCTAACAGGAACATGCCGGCCCTGAACTCTTCCTATCTCACTTTTAATAGCCTCCCACCTGCCAGACGTCCCTTTACCTGTAAACAGCCTCTCCCATTCAACTTTTGAGAGTTCCTGTCTGATGCCATCGAAATTCGCCTTCCCCCAATTTAGGACTTCAATCTGAGGACCAGTCCTATCCTTTTCCATAACTATCTTGAAGCTAATAGAGTTATGGTCACTGGTCCCAAAGTGCTCCCCCACTGACACATCAACCACCTGCCCAGCCTCATTTCCCAAGAGGAGGTCGAGTGTAGCCCCTTCTCTAGTCGGACCATCCACATACTGCTTCAGAAAACTATACAGGACACAGTTAACAAATTCTTCCCCATCTGATCCCTTAGCACTAAGGCAGTCCCAGTCAATATTCGGGAAGTTAAAATCACCTACTATTACAACCCTATAATTTCTACATCTATCTGTGATTTCCCTGCATATATGCTCCTCCAATTCCCTCTGACTATTGGGGGGCCTATAGTGTAATCCCATCAAAGTGATCACCCCTTTCTTATTTCTAAGTTCTACCCATACGGCCTCACTGGACATTCCCCCTGGAATATCCTCTCTAAGTACTGCCGTGATATCCTCTCTAATCAATAGTGCAACTCCCCCTCCTCTCTTACCTCCACCTCTGTCACGCCGGAAGCATCGGTACCCCAGAACATTGAGCTGCCAGTCCTGCCCATCCCTCAACCACGTTTCCATAATAGCTATAATATCACAATCCCATGTACCGATCCATACTCTGAGTTCATGTGCCTTACCTGTTAGGCTTCTTGCATTAAAGTAAATGCAGTTTAACCGACCAGACCTTTCACGCTACCTGTCCTGCCCCTGCCTGGCCTGCCTATTGGACTTGCTTGCTTTAACCTCTACACCTGCCTCAACTATCTCATCGGAGAAACTACTACTTTCGGTCCCACCCCCCTGCAAGACTAGTTTAAACCCTCCCGAGTAGTGCTTGCAAACCTCCCTGCAAGGATATGGTCCCCTGCCATGTTCAGATGCAACCCGTCACTCTTGTCCAGGTCACCTCTGCACTAGAAGAGGTCCCAATGATCCAAGTAGCTGAAGCCCTCCCGCCTACACCAGCTCTTCAGCCATGCATTCATTTGCCTTATTCTCCTATTCCTACCCTCACTAGCACGTGGCACAGGGAGTAATTTACAATGACAATGAGATTACAACCCTTGAGGTCCTGCTTTTTAACCTTCTGCCTAACTCCCTATATTCACTTTGCAGGACCTCATCTCTCTTCCTGCCTATGTCGTTAGTACCAATATGGACCACGACCTCTGGCAGCTCACCCTCCCCTGTCAGAATGTCCTGCAGCCGCTCTGAGACATCCTTGACTCCAGCACCAGGGAGGCAACATATCAACCTGGAGTCTCTTTTGCGGCCACAGAAACGCCTATCTGCACCTCTTATGATAGAATTCCCTATCACTATCGCTCTTCCACCCCTTTTCCTCCCCTGCTGTGCAGCAGAGCCCTCCGTGGTGCCACAAGCTTGGCTGTTGCTGCTTTTCCCTGGGAGGTCATCCCCCCCCCAACAGTATCCAAAGCGGTATATCTGTTTGACAGGGGGATGGTCACAGGGGACTCCTTCACTACCTGCCTGCGCCTACTACTCCGTCTGGTGGTCACCCATCCGTTTTCTGCCTGTGCAGCCATTACCTGCAGTGTGACCACCTCACTAAACGTGCTATCCACGACATCCTCAGCATCACGGATGCTCCACAGTGAATCCACTCACAGCTCCAGCTCCGTAATGCGGGGAGTCAGTAGCTGCAGATGGATACACTTCCTGCACACATGGTCACCAGGGACACTGGAAGCATCCCTGATTTCCCACATAGCGCAGGAGGAGCAATTCACGGGGCTGAGCTCTCCTGTCATGACTTACCTTAGATTAATTAGTTACTCCCTGAATCAAAATTACTAATTACACTAGGGGCCTTGTTCTACCCACTAATATCTAAAGTCCTTAATAAATTACACTGAATTTTTAAAAAACACTATAGTAGTACTCATCTTATCACCAGAGGTTTTTATTTTCAGCAAAAAAACCCTTTCCCCTTTTTTAAAGATATTTAAATACACTAACAGCAGTGACTCACCAACTAATCACCCTTCAGCTCTCCTCTGACGTCACTGTTGGCTTTTTTTTTTCAAAACTCCGGCACGCCGGAAGAGCTCCTCTCCCGGCAGGTAAGAGACCTCGATCCTCCGGCTCGATTTATAGGCTCCGCTCTCGGCGTTCTCCCCACAGGTCCGCTCCACTCAGTCAGGGGATTTAAGAAAATTATCATTGAACAAAACGCATTGGCGTAACACCTCCTGACTACGTGCCATGAAATGTGACAACTGGAACACTTCATTATGAGGTCACAAATTAATAAGAAACTGTACAAACACACTCATCATGGCCATTGGCCACTGTCATGGCCATACTTTAGTTTTTTTCTCATCTGGGATTGGGCACGAGCATAACTGGGGAACACCAAATGCTTCGACTGGGCTCAATCAGCTTGTGCTCCAGCCTACATTGAATTTCTTCATGTATTTCTACAATATCATCCTTTTTCAGTTTCTCTACATCAGTGAACTCAACCCTGGATTCAAAGTTGTTCATAACTTTGTGAAGATCATCCAGTGCTATTTGTACATGTTTTTTTTTGTGCTCATCCAGCCTGGCCCACAATTCCTTCTCAGTTAGGGTACTTAACTTGCAGTCACTACCACCATCTCCACCCTCCAAATCTGCAATAAAACCCTTTTTGGGCTTCGGGTTTACCTTTGGCTTATGAGATTTTCTGTATCCCTTCAGAATTTAAATCTTTAATTTTTAGGTCTTCAGTCTGAATTTCCTCCCGCACCTGGGTCAGTTTCCTGGGACCTAGGTGATATGGATTTTGCTTTTTTGGGAAGTGTCTCTCCTGCATCCACAGCATGTAGAGTTAGGGTTGTGCAATCTGGTTTGGCCCTGCAGATCCCTTTAAATGCTGTGAACAGCCTTGTTAGGTCTCCTCTCGGTTCTGCATTTAAATAGGAGAGTATGGTGTCTAATTTCCTGAACATTTCAGTGTTAGCTAACCGGACGGTAGGGGGTTCAATTTGGGAATCCTCAAGGCTTCCCTCCAACTCTTCCTTGTCCCTTTCACCCTCCTCTTTCCTGACTGCCTGACTTGTGATTGTTTGCCCATTTCCTGACTGTAATAATCTTTTAACATATTGATGTGGCACAGCCTTTGTTTTTTCCTACAATCTGGGGTGTTAGTTATATAATTCATCTGGCTAATTCCCTTTATTACTCTGTACAAGCCACTGAACCAGGCTTTCAATGGTTCTTCCTGTATTGCTAATAGCACTAACACATGGTCTTTGGGCTGAAATGTTCCGGCCTTGGCATGTTTATTCGTCTGCTTTTTCATAGCTGTCTGGGAGGTTTTTAGGTGTTCCTGAGAAACTACACAGGCTCTCGTGAGCCATTCTGGGAAAATGGAGATGTAGTCTAACAGAGAAAATTTGTCCCTGGGTTCCAAAAACCTCTCTGATTAGTTTTCGAAGACCTCTCAGCTTATGTCCATAAACTAATTCAAATGGACTAAAGCCAGTGGACTCATTGGGTGAGTCCTGGTAGCAAACAGAAAAAATCCCAAATTTCTGTCTGTAAGCTTCAGGGGCCAACTCATTAGCAACGAGAATAGCCTTTGTGCCATCTCATAATCTGCAGAAGCCTCCTCAGAAAGCATGGCATAAACTTCATGAGCTCTGCCTATCAACCTGCTTTGCATGAGCAGCGCCCAGGACGGTTTGAGGGCTCTTCGCTACTTCCTTGAACAGAGGCCCAATCAGTCCCCATCCACCACCACCCTCCTCTGCCTGACTGAACTTGTTCTCACATTGAACAACTTCTCCTTCAACTCCACTCACTTCCTTCAAGTAAAAGGTGTTGCTTTGGGTACCCGCATGGTAGTTATGCCTGTCTTTTTGTGGGATATGTCGAACATTCCTTGTTCCAGTCCTACTCAGGCCCCCTCCCCCAACTATTTTTCCGGTACATTGATGACTGTATCGGTGCCATTTCCTGCTCCCGCTTCGAACCGGAAAACTTTATCAACTTTGTTTCTAATTCCCACCCTTCTCTCACCTTTACATGGTCCATCTCCGACACTTCCCTTCCCTTCCTCGACTTCTCTATCTCCATCTCTGGGGATAGGCTGTCTATTAATATCCATTATAAGCCCACTGACTCCCACAGCTACCTTGACTACACTTCTTCACACTCTGCCTCCTGTAAGGATTCCATTCTCCCAGTTTCTCCATCTCTGACACATCTGCTCTGATGATGCTACCTTCCATGACAGCGCTTCTGATATGTCTTCCTTTTTCCTCAACCAAGGATTCCCCCCACTGTGGTTAACCGGGGTCTCAACCGTGTCTGGCCCACTTCCCGCACCTTGACCTTCACCCCTTCCCCTCCCTCCCAGTACCGCGACAGGGTTCCCCTTGTCCTCACTTTCCACCCCATCAGCCTCCATATCCAAAGGATCATCCTCCGCCATTTCTGCCACCTCCAGCGTGATGCCACTACCAAACGCATCTTCCCCTCCCTTCCCCTGTCAGCATTCCAAAGGGATCGTTCCCTCCGTGAAACCCTGGTCCATTCCTCCATTACCCCCACCACCTCGTCCCCTTCCCATGGCACCTTCCCCTGCAATCACAGGAGGTGTAATACCTGCCTATTTACCTCCTCGCTCCTCACTATCCCAGGCCCAAACACTCCTTTCAGGTGAAGCAGCGATTTACTTGTACTTCTTTCAATGTAGTACACTGTATTCGCTACGCACAATGTGGTCTCCTCTACATTGGGGAGACCAAACGCAGACTGGGTGATCACTTTGCAGAACACCACCGCTCAGTCCGCAAGCATGACCCCAAGCTCCCCCCTGCTCTCATGCTTACATCTCTGTCCTGGGATTGCTGCAGTGTTCCAGTGAACATCAACGCAAGCTCGAGGAACAGCATCTCATTTACCGATTAGGCACACTACAGCCTGTCCGACTGAACATTGAGTTCAATCATTTCAGAGCACGACGGGCTCCCATTTTACTTTTATTTTTAGTTATTTTTTTCCTTTTTTTTAATATATTTTTAATTTTAATGTTATTTTATTTCATCGTAGTTTGTTCAGTTTGCTTACCCACTTTTTTCACTTTTTTTCACGTTTGTACTTGCGGCTGTTCAATTTTCAGTCTGTTAACACCCTATCTGTCCTAATGCTTTGGCTTTCAACACATCATTAACATATTGTTTGCCTTTGCTCCATGACCTTCTGGTCAGCTATACTTTGACCTTGTCCTATCTACACCTTCTCCTTTGTTATCTCTTGCCCCACCCCCTCTTTACTTGCTTATAACCTTTTACATTTCTAATATTTGCCAGTTCTGAAGAAGGGTCACTGAGCTGAAACATTAACTCTGCTTCTCTCTCCACAGATGCTGCCAGACCTGCTGAGTATTTACAGCATTTCTTGTTTTTATCCCAGTTTTCTTTTGTTTAGTTAACTTTTCAAAAGAATGAACAATACCTGTACATCCCTGTCCTCAAACTTCGGGAGGGCTTGCACAAATTTAAACAGCTCTCCACTGGGTCCTGGGCTGGAGCCAAATCTTTCACCATCAGAATTTTCATCAGGGTCAAGAGTATTCTTTTTTAGTTCCAGCCTTTTTAATTGGAATACCCTTTCTCACTCCTTTTCTCTCTCATGCCTGTCTTCTCTTTCCCTTTGCAATCCTAGTTACAGCTTATGAAATGCTCTTTCTTTTTCCTTTTCTTCTGTTTCTCTTTCTTGGTCCTTTTCTCAATCCTGCTGCTGTGCTTGCTCCCTTTGAAGTGCCCTTTTTCCTTTTATTCTGTTTCTCTTTCAAGTTCAAGTTTCCTCATTTCTTTTTCCTGTTCAAGCTGCTTCATCTGCAACTGAATTCTAATAATTCAACTGAATTACCATATTGATTGCCTTTTCCTTCTTCCAATTTCAAACACACACAGACAGACACTGGTTAAAGGAAACATAAAGAAGCTTTCTCTGTAGAGATCAACTTTACAAATCAAAAATACTTTGGCCAAATACTTGCTAATTCTTGAAGAAAAAGGATGATATGGGATTTTCTAGATGTTCTTTGGTCTGGCATCCAGGTACACAGAGATGGGTATCAAGAGACACATGAGGTGGTCACTGGGATCTTTTCAGAAGCAGTTTGTTCAGGAGATGTTGAGAGAAAGTCTTGCAGAAGCTTCTCAGGCGAAATGTTGCATCAGTTTTTCCAGTTATCACACTGGATTCTCAGAGTTTCTCAAAGAGGTGTAATCGGATGAGCCGGTAGCCTTCCTATCTTAGCAGACTTACACCCCAACTGTCCATTCAAACTGTTAAAAAATGAAACCAGCTCCTGACCACCATAAATCTAGACATGTCCCTTCTCTGTAGCCAACTCCAATAGTCAACAAGGCTCCTGCTGTTTACTTAGCTCAAGACATGTGACTTCCAGTAAGTGTTTGTTTTTAAACAAAGTCCGAAGTATACTTCCAGTGACCCTTTAAAAAACAAGTCCAACATCTCCTCAAATTCTCCACAGACTTTTACACACAAGTCCTCAAAAATATGAACAATGGAACCACATTCATGCGAATAGTCTGATGAAATCTCATCAGGCAGCAATGAATAAACCTCATCTGCTTTTCCTGTTAATTTGCTTTGCAATAACAGTGTGCAGCTGTCTACTGGCCACTTCAACTGTTTTGCAAGATTTTCAAAACAGATTTTAAAAAATGCTTCTACATCCCCCTCATTGAACTTTGGTATCAACTGGGAGAACTTTTAAGAGCTCAGCACCCGGTCCTGAGCGAGGGGTAACACTCTCACTCGCGGTGCCTTCACTGGGAACACCACTAGTCATGTCCTTCGCATTAGAGAATGAACTTTAATACAGAAGAAAAATACTACAGATGCTGGAAATCGGAAATAAAAACAGAAAATGCTGGAAATGCTCAGCAGGTTAGGCAGCATCTGTGGAGAGAAAAACAGAACTCTGATGAAAAGTCATCGACCTAAAGCATTACCTCTGTTTCTTTTTGCATTTGCAATTTTCTAATTCAAAAACACAGTTCCTGAATCTAAAGACCTTTGGAAAATTATGACTAATCCATTTGTAATTATCACCTATATCTATTTTAATACCATGGAGTGTGTTAAGTTCCTCTCCTTTAGTATTTTAGTTTCCCTTGTATCTCTGGTATATTGTCCTCGTTCTCCATTTTTTACTACCCATTATTGGCTCACTTGCCTTAATGGGCCCACATTTTCCTCTATCACTCTATTTCTCTTAATATATTTATGAAAAAATGCTATTAGCTTTGATATCTAGTGTAAGTTTTTTATATTCCCTCTTTCCATCTCATTACTTTCTTTGTATTTTTATTGTTTTATAACGCTCCCTGTCTGCCGAGTTTCTACCTTTCCTTGCTTTCGGTAAGCCCTGTTAGCTATATACAACAACATTAATGGCTCCGATAATTGCGAGTCATAAAAACAGGTTTGTGATGACACAAAGTACAGTAAGGAGTGTAGATGGGAGCATAAAATTACAAAGAGACATTGGTAGACTGAGTGGCCAAAAGTGTGGCAGATAGATTTCAATGCAGGTAAGGGTGAAGTCATCCCTGCTGGGTCATGAAAAGGACAGATTTGAGTAATAAATAATTTATTAATCAATTTAATCTCAGTCTCATCAATTTTTTAAATGGTGAAAAGCCAGGAACAGGTGAGATCCAAAGAGATTTAGAGGTCCCTTTACACAGATCACTAAAAATGTAGTGATCAGATACAATAAATAATCAAAAAGGCTAATGGTATATACAATTTTATAACCAGAGAATTTAAAGGAGAAGTAGTTTTACTCCAGATGTTGTAACACACGGTTTGATATAGAAGTAGTAAAACTACTTCTATATCAAACCGTGTGTTACAACATCTGGAGTACTGTGTACAGTTCTTAGCACCGCACCTCAAAAAGGATGTATTAGCCCTGGAAGGAGGGCTGAACAATACAACAGAATGTTACCAGGGCTCCAAGGGTTAAATTATAAGGAGAAATTACATAAATTAGACTTGTATTCCCTGAAATATGAAAGGTTAAAGGATGATTTTATTGAGCTATTTTGGATTTTGAAAGGAGTTAATAGGGGTAGAAACAGAGAAACATTTTCTGTTGATTGAGGAGGCATAATTGGAAAATCAGAGTCAGGCCTTTCTGGAGAGAAGTTAGGAATCACTTCTTCATAGAAAAGATGGGAGAAGTGTGGAACATTCTTGCACAAAAAGCAATAAGTGTTTTCTCAATTAATAACTTTATATCTGAGATCGATAAATTTACCTTCTGGTTCTTTTGCCAGTCACCTTAAATTGGCGTCCTCTGGTTCTCAACCCTTCTGCCAGTGGGAACAGTTTCTCCCTACCTATTCTGTCCAGACCCCTCATAATTTTGAACATCTCTATCAAATCTCCTCTCAACCTACTCTTCTCTAAGGAGAACAGCCCCAGCTTCACCAGTCTATCTATGTAACTGAAGTCTCTCATCCTTGGAACCTTTCTCATAAATTTTTTCAGCACCCTCTCCAATGCCTTCACATCCTTCCTAAATTGTAATGCCCAGAATTGAACACAATATTCCAGTTGAGGCCAAACCCCCTTGAGAACTTTATCCTTTATTTTATTTTATTTTCCTCATTCTTCCCAGCTAATGTATCACTTCACATTTCTCTGCATTAAATTTCATCTGCCACGTGTCCACCCATTGCACCAGCCTGTTTCTGTCTTCTTGAATTTTATCACTATCCTTCTCACATTTCACGATACTTCCAAGTTTTGTGTCATCTGAAAATTTTGAAATTTTGCCCTGCACACCCAAGTCTTGGTCATTAATATAGATCAAGAAAAGCAGTGGTCCTAAAACTGACCCCTGGGGAAACCACACGATATAACTTCCTCCACTCCAAAAAGCAATCGTTCACCACCACTCTCTGTTTCCAGTTACTCATCAACTTTGAATCCATGCTGCCACTGTCCCTTTTATTCCATGGGTTTAAACTTTGCTGACAAGCCTATTATGCGGCATTTTTTCAAATGCCTTTTGGAAATCCGTGTACACCACATCAACCATATTACCCTCATCAAAACTCATTGTTACCCATCAAATTAGTTAAGCATGATTTGCCCTTAACAAATCCATGTTGGTTTTCCTTAATTAATCAACATTTGCCCAAGTGACTGTTGTTCCGGATTATTGTTTCTAAAAACTTTCTCACCACCAAGGTTAAACTGACTGGTTTGTAGTTGCTGGGCTTATCCTTACACCCTTTTTTAAACAAGAGTGTAGCATTCGCTGTTCTCCAGTCCTCTAGCACCACCCCTGTATGCAAAAAGATTTGGAAGATTATGACCAGTGCCTCTGTAATTTCCACCTTTACTTCCCTCAGTATCCTTGGATGCATCTGATCCGGTCCTGGTGACTTATCAACTTTTAAGTACAGTCAGTCTTTCTAATACCTCCTTTTTATCAATTTTTAGCCCATCCAGTGTCTCAACTAACTCTTTCACTATGGTTTTGAAAGCATCTTCTTCCTTGGTAAAGATAGATGCGAAGTATTCATTTAGTACCTCAGCCATGCCCTCTGCTTCCATTTACAAATCCCCTTTTTGGTTCCTAATCGGCCCTACTTCTCCTTTTACCACCCTCTTACTATGTATATGCTTTTGGAACACTTTTGGATTCTGTTTTATGTCAACTATCAGTCTCTCTCTCACTCTAACTTTGCTGCTTTTATTTGTTTTTTCACTTCCCCTCTGAACTTTCTACCTTCAGCCTGGTTCTTAGTTGTATCTGACATGTAACCTGACATCTGCCATACACACCTTTTTCTGCTTCATCTTACTCTCTATCTCTTTCCTCCCCCAGGGAGCTCTGGCATTATTTGCCCTACCTTTCCCCCTCACCCCAACAAGACCCTCCCTCAATTAATTATTTTTACTCTGGATTGCTCCTTGTCCCTTTCCATAGCTAACCTCCTTCCTTCGGTACTGGAAAAATACTAATCAAGGAAATTCGCATGAACACGCTTTTAGAAACTCTTTCCCCTCTCCGGTCTTTACACTATTACTATCCCAGTCTATATTAGGATTATTAAATTCCACATTATAACTACTATAAAGGAGAGATTTTGTGGAGGTGACGGGTGTCTCGGTTTCCAGCTGGAAAGCCAGGGAGAGACATGCACTCTCTCCTGCTGGAGATGCCCGCTGTATTACAAGCCAATCAGGCAACTAACAGGCCAACATTGCCCTTTCTTAGGATCAGGACCCTGGGGGTGGGAAGTCCCACCTGCCGAGAGCTGTCAGACAATCAGAGGCCAGCAGCTCTTCTGCTCAGTAGCGCCACTGAGGAGGTGATGGTTGCTGTGGGAAATACAGCCACAGAAGGCCCAGGATCATGGCATGACCTAGGCCAGAGGTAATTGACGGTGGGAGGGATTTGGCAGGGTGGGGGTTGTGGGGCATGGGAGTGTAGGGGACGTCTGCAGAAAGGGCAGGAGGGTATCTCTCAGTGAGCACTCCCCTTCCCGATGCTGAGGCCCTCAATCAGGCACTGACTGCCTTTGAACAAGGGAGCTGCCCAGGTGACCACAAGGTTTGCATGTCATGCTCCCTGTGTGGCTACAGGTCCGCCCATCACTGGGTTCATACCAGCTGGGACAGGAAAAGCCCTGAACTAGGGATTAATTGCCCACTTGAGGGCATCAATTGGTGTCAGGGCAGAAAGGCTGTCCAGGGGCCTTCCTCCACGTACTTAATTGGGGTGGAGGCAGGAAGGTGGTGGGATTCCCACCTGCCACCATCCAGCCCCATCAAATGCCCTCCCTGTCTCCAATTGCGCCACAGGCGAGAGCACAAAAAAACACCCATAGTTTTTGGCATCTCTTTTTATTTCCTTGCAAATTTGTTCCTCTAGATCTTTCCCACTAGTTGGTGGCCTACAGAATACACCCAGGAGTGTAATGGTACTGCTATTGTTTCTTAGCTCTAACCAAAGAGATTCTGTCCTTGACCCCTCTCGGACATCCTCTCTCTCCATTGTAATGCTATCTTGTCACCCCTCCTGCTTTCTTTCCTTCCCTATCCTCCCAGAGCACTTTGTATCCAGGAATATTTAATACTTAGTTCTGCCTTTTTTAAGCCGGGTCTCTGTTATTGCCAGAACATCATATTCCATGTGACTACCTGTGCCTGCAGCTCACCAGCCTTATCTACCACACTCCATGCATTCACATACGTCATAATAAAACCAATTTAGGCTTATTGCAATCCCTCTTACTCTGGCCCCACCTAATACTATTTCTTTCTGCAGTGCTATCTGTCTCTCCCAATTCTTTGTGCACGATGTTTTTCCTCTCTAATGTTACCTCCTGGTTGCCATCCCCCTGCCAAGTTAGTTTAAACCCTCCCCAATAGCACTGGCAAACCACCCCACAACGACATTGGTCCCGGCTCTGTTCAGGTGCAACCCCTCCGGCCTATACAGGTCCCATCTCCCCCAACACAGCGGCGCAGTGGTTAGCACTGCAGCCTCACAGCTCCAGTGACCCTGGTTCGATTCTGGCTACTGCCTGTGCAAATTTTGCAAGTTCTCCCCGTGACTGTGTGGGTTTTCGCCAAGTCCTCCGGTTTCCTCCCACAGCCAAAGACTTGCAGGTTGATAGGTAAATTGGCCATTGTGAATTGCCCCTAGTATAGCTAGGGAAATTGAGGGAAGGTGGGGATGTGAGAGGGTAATGGGATTAATGTCGGATTAGTATAAATGGGTGGTTGATGGTTGGCACGGACTCAGTGGGCTGAAGGGCCTGTTTCAGACCTGTATCTCTAAATTTTAAAAAAAATGATTTCACGGACCCAGAAATCTAAAGCCTTCCCTCCTGCACCATCTCTCCAGCCATGCATTGATCTTCCCTATCCACCTATTTCTATCCTCACTATTATGTGGCACTGGGAGCAATACGGAGATTACTACCTTTGAGGTCCTGCTTTCTAGTTTCTTTCCTAGCTAGATAAAGATGAGACAGTTAAGAGATGACCTCACAGAAATGTTCAAAATTATGAGGAACTTTGATAAGTAAATAGGGAAAACTATTTCCACTAGTCACTAACAAAATCTACAGATGAAACCAAACTGAAGGTTATAGCTGACACTGAAGAAGAATGCAGCATTATACGAGAAGACTTCAGTAAACTTGCAAACTGGGCAGTTAAGTGGCAAATGAACTTTAACATTGATAAATGCATTTTGGCAGTAATGATAGAAACATTATTTACACATTAGAAAATAAGGAACAGAATGAGATAGAAACACAAAGGGCTCTAGGGATCCAGGTGAATAAACCATTAAAAGCAGCATTTTAGGTCAGTAATGCAACTAAAAATGCCACCAAAACAGTGCAAGGCTGGTCAGGCCGCACTTAGAGTACGGTGCACAGTTCTGGTCTCCACACTGTTAAAGTTCATAAAGTCACCAGAGTATTTGCAAGGATGGTACCTGAGCTGAAAGATTATCTTTAGCAGCAAAGATTGAACAGTTTGGGGACATTTTCTTCAGAAAAGAGACTTAGAGGAAACTAGATAGAAGTCTTTAAAATAATCAATTGGTTGGACAATATAAATGTGGAGAGAATGTTTCCACTTGTGGGAAAACTTGATGCCATAAATACAAAACAGTTACACTAAATCCAACAGGGAAATAAGGAAAAATTTCTTTACTCAGGGATTGGTTACAATATGGAACCCGTTGCCACTGGAAGCGGTTGAGGCATATAGCTTAGATACTTTCAAAAGGAAGCTAGAGGAGTACAGGAGAGAAAAGGGAATAGAAAGCCATGCAGAAAGGCTGAGATTAGGTCGATGGAATGGGAGGAGACTCATGCAGATTTTAAACATGAGCACGGGCTCGTTGGGCTGAATGGCCTGTTTCTATGCTGTATATTCTATGTACTTCTTTATAATTGAAGGTCATAAATGTAATATAATCACAAAAAAGGAGACATTTTACTTGCACACAGTGGGGCTGGATTTTGTGTGTTTGTTGAGGGCAGGAATGGTGGGAGTGGTGGTGGGCGCGAGGGTGGGGGTTGCCAGAGAATCGCAACGCAGCCATCTGCCTGGAAATCCGGCATCGTGATGTCAGTTCCGGATTTTGTTAGTGGCGGGAAAGCACAAAGGCGGCACACTCACTGCAATGCTGAGATGCTGATTTACATGTATTTAAATATCATTATAAGCGATTTAATGTTCAATGTCTGATTCTCGGAGCGCGGGCAGCACTGACGTGCCTCTGTTTTCACGACCAGTGAAAGTTGGCGACACAAAAGCGAGAGGGCACATTGAAGAGATGGGTAGGCAGTATTGAGCACAGCTGCATAGGGGAAAAGTGGGGTTTGGAGGCCATTGTGGTAGACATTGCTGCAGGTTCTGTAAAGGGGTCCAGGATAGCAGGGATCTGTAAAGGGGTAGACAAACAGCTGTATGTTGGGTCAGTGTGATCACACAGCTGGAACAGAGGGTGGGCCACCATCAAGGTTGGGATCTGAGGTCCATGAGCGACCACACCAACAGAACTTGCACATCTTCATGTACTAAGGCAGGAGGCCAGACGGATAGAGCTAGGTGCGAAGGAGGCAAGAGAGAACCTCACAACGATCGGTTTGCAGCCATCCTGGTGGCCATTCACAGAGTGTGAAATAAAGGCTCACCTTAATGCCTGAGCTCTCTTATGCCCTTTCCATTTGTGGTCCCTGTCTTGCGTGCAGATGGGCAATGTGCACAAGTGCCCATGCGAGCTGCCCCTTGGCCTGTGATGACTTTGGCGGGCGTCCTCTGGCTGCCTGAGGCCTGGAAGGCCCTGGTTGCCTGGGGGCATCCTGGACTGGTGCTGGCTTCGCGACTGCTGGAGCTGGGCTCACTAGTGGAGGGGCTGGGGAGCCAGTGGCCACACTCGGAGCACCCTGAGGGGAGCCCCCAGATATGGATGACAGCCTCTCCTCACTTTGAAGACTCTCTTGAGCCTCCCTGTTCACCACTACAGAATAATCTGGGCTCCTGTTTCTTCTCTTGCCTTGCCATTGCTGTGCGAGCTCATGGCCAAGGCAATGGTTTGCAGGTCAGCGCGAATCTGTGGGATCTGACACTCCATGAGTGTCACCAACCTCTCAATGAAGGAAGTCATGTGCTCATAGGCCTGAGACATGGCAGCTGGCATGGCATAGATGGACTCCTTCATCATCTGCTCATGCCTGCACATGGCCTCTGGCATCTCAGCCGTATTTTGCCCTCCCCCTCTCTGCAACTCCAGCATGCCCTGTGCTGTCTACACCAAAAGCTCATCATGATCCTGGGGCTCAGCATGGGCCTGGCCACCCACCATTCTCCGACTGTCAGTGGCCTTGGCAGTCTCAGCCTCAGTCAGCTGCTCGCGCTTGTGTGTGCTCTCACCAGCTTGTGACCCTGATTCTAAAGCCAAACACAAACCCACTGAGGTAAAATTATCTGCACTAGTGGAGGGTGCAAAAGAGTCATGGGGCAGTGCCTCCTCTGAGTCGTCTTCCTCCTCAGACAGAGGTGGATGGCTGTCTCCCAGTGGTTACGGGCCCATGCGAATGGCTACCTGCATGAGAGAAGACAAACATATGAGTCTTAGGCTTTGCAGATTTCCTGATTCCTACGAAGCATTACGTTCGTCTCCAACATTGATGCGTATGCTGACGGAAGGCAATCCTCACGCTCCTCTGCAGGGACTCCAATCTCACCATCCGCTATTGAGCTGTCGCCCTGGGTGCCTGCCTGTGCCTATTCCTCGGCGGAGGTCACTGGATGCACGGTTGGAATTCCACCACCTGTCCGGAACATCTCCCTCCTATTTTGGGCCCTCTTGTCCTGCAAGAGGAAGGATGGAATGATTGAGAATGGGACATAAATCAGCATGACAGTTCTGCTCATTTCAGCCCCTCATCCCCTACTAGAGAATTTGATGTCTCTCATTCTGACACTCGCTGTCAGGGAAGTTAAGGGCAGGGGGGTTGCTAGCATGGGGGGTTGGTGGGGGATGGGTGAACTATGAATGAAAGTGGCCTGTGGCTAAGAGACTTCCATACATCTGTCAGGAAAAGACAAAACCCTAGCTACTCAGCCAATGCTGCAGCGCTGCTACCCTCCCAATGTCACGCAACCTCCTGTGTAGTGACATGCAATCCTCAAGAAGGTGATTGGGATGGAGCACTCACCTTGGCAGAATGCAGGAGGTCATTGACCTTCCTCCTGCGCTGGACCCAGTTGCATTGGGTGACCCCATGGCTGCTAACCTCCACTGTGATCTCCATGCAGTCTTGCTTGGCCAGGCGGGAAGAGCTCCTCTTGCCATTGTGGGGGAGGAGAATCCCCTGCCTCTCTCTTGAAGCTGGCAGGAGAGTCTGCGGGGATACATCACTAAACTGTGAGGCCATTCTGTGTGTTGCCTTGGCCATCGTCCTCTGCCCTCATTTGGGTACCGTTGGGTGGGGGGGTGGCGGGGGGTGGTGGGGATATTACAAGAACCAGTCAGACAGAGCTGTAGGCTGCACCAATCTGACAATGATTCCAGGACAGAAGTGAATGCAGGGCTGACAGGCCTTTAAATATGATACCAGCTCCAGCTGCAGAGACAACTGTCGCCGTAATCAACAAATTCTCTCCTACCCCTGAAGGACAACAAGGGGTTAACTCCATGTTTGAGATTCTTAAATTACAAGGTTTCAGTGGAAACAGACAGTTTCCCAGTTAAAAATCAAGGGTACAATAAGCATTTATGCCTTCTTCTTCTTCTTCTTTGGCCTCCTTGTCTCGGGAGACAATGGGTAAGCGCCTGCAGGTGGTCAGTGGTTTGTGAAGCAGCGCCTGGAGTGGCTATAAAGGACAATACTAGAGTGACAGACTCTTCCACAGGTACTGCAGAAAAAATTGGTTGTTGGGGCTGTTACACAGTTGGCTCTTCCCTTGCGCTTCTCTTTTCCTGCCAACTGCTAAGTCTCTTCGACTCGCCACACTTTAGCCCCGCCTTTATGGTTGCCCACCAGCTCTGGCGATCGCTGGCAACTGACTCCCACGACTTGTGATCAATGTCACAGGACTTCATGTCGCGTTTGCAGACGTCCTTAAAGCGGAGACATGGACAGCCGGTGGGTCAGATACCAATGGCGAGCTCGCTGTACAATGTGTCCTTGGGGATCCTGCCATCTTCCATGCGGCTCACATGGCCAAGCCATCTCAGGCGCCGTTGGCTCAGTAGTGTGTATAAGCTGGGGATGTTGGCCGCCTCAAGGACTTCTGTGTTGGAGATACGGTCCTGCCACCTGATGCCAAGGATTCTCTGGAGGCAGCGAAGATGGAATGAATTGAGACGTCGCACTTGGCTGACATACGTTGTCCAGGCCTCGCTGCCGTAGAGCAAGGTACTGAGGACACAGGCTTGATACATGCGGACTTTTGTGTTCCGTGTCAGTGTGCCATTTTTCCACACCCTCTTGGCCAGTCTGGACATAGCAGTGGAAGCCTTTCCCATGCGCTTGTTGATTTCTGCATTGAGAGACAGGTTACTGGTGATAGTTGAGCCTAGGTAGGTGAACTCTTGAACCACTTCCAGAGCGTGGTCGGCGATATTGATGGATGGAGCATTTCTGACATCCTGTCCCATGATGTTCGTTTTCTTGAGGCTGATGGTTAGGCTAAATTCGTCGCAGGCAGCCGCAAACCTGTCGATGAGGTTTTGCAGACACTCTTCAGTGTGAGATGTTAAAGCAGCATCGTCAGCAAAGAGAAGTTCCCTGATGAGGACTTTCCGTACTTTGGTCTTCGCTCTTAGATGGGCAAGGTTGTACAACCTGCCACCTGATCTTGCGTGGAGGAAAATTCCTTCTTCAGAAGACTTGAACGCATGTGAGAGCAGCAGGGAGAAGAAAATCCCAAACAGTGTAGGTGCGAGAACACAGCCCTGTTTCACGCCACTCAGGATAGGAAAGGGGTCTGATGAGGCGCCGCTATTCTGAATTGTGCCTTTCATATTGTCATGGAATGAGGTGATGATACTTAGTAGCTTTGGTGAACATCCGATCTTTTTTAGTAGTCTGAAGAGACCACGTCTGCTGACGAGGTCAAAGGCTTTGGTGAGATCAATGAAAGCAACGTAGAGGGGCATCTGTTGTTCGCGGCATTTCTCCTGTAGCTGACGAAGGGAAAACAGCTTGTCAATGGTCGATCTCTCTGCTCGAATGCCACACTGTGCCTCAGGGTAGACACGCTCGGCCAGCTTCTGGAGCCTGTTTAAAGCGACTCGAGCGAAGACTTTCCCCACTATGCTGCGCAGGGAGATTCCACGGTAGTTGTTGCAGTCACCGCGGTCACCTTTGTTTTTATAGAGGGTGATGATATTGGCATCGCGCATGTCATGTGGTACTGCTCCCTCATCCCAGCACAGGCAAAGCAGTTCGTAGAGTGCTGAGTGTATAGCAGGCTTGGCACTCTTAATTATTTCAGGGGTAATGCCGTCCTTCCCAGGGGCTTTTCCGCTGGCTAGAGAATCAATGGCATTACTGAGTTCCGATTTTGTTGGCTGTACGTCCAGCTCATCCATGACTGGGACAGGCTGGGCTGCATTGAGGGCGGTCTCAGTGAAAACATTTTCCCTGGAGTACCGTTCTAGGTAGTGCTCAACCCAGCGGTCCATTTGCTTGCGTTGGTCAGTGATTGTGTCCCCTGATTTAGATTTGAGGGGGGTGATCTTCTTGATGGTTGGCCCAAAAGCTCTCTTAATGCCATCATACATTCCTCTGATGTTTCCGGTGTCTTAACCACCATATAAAAAGGGATTAGCGCCTGATGAACTTAAGAACCAGACAATGGAAGGTGATGGACTCAAGCACTGTGTAAATGTGAGGATTGAAGAGGTGTGAAAGACTGGCCTTCCTGAAATCGATTATCAGCAGAATACAGGTGAGTGTGTCTTCCACGGAAGACCTTTTGTTCTTTAAAAAAAGGTATATCAAGATGAGGACATAAGTTGCCAATCAGAACCAAAGGTTTGGAGCATTGCCAAATTTGGAGATGAGGTGGCCCAGCCAGCAGCAAGAAAGGTATAACTGTACACGGAGATCGGGATATGTTGCTGTTCCTGTAGGCAGTCAAAGAAGATGGTAGAGCTTGGTCAACTCCACTGAGGGACATACAAACACTGACGGAAAACCGATCGAGGGGTGATTGTAAGTATTAAGCTCGGAAATTAAATTAGGAATGGGGGTTTAACCTATGTTTAGCCTCAAGCAGGACAGGGTCCTGGGTCATGTAACTGTAGTTGCAATTGTAACTTGTGATTGCTGAGCATAACCCTTCTCTAAGGATTGTGAATAATTGAATGAAGTTCCTTTCTTCCTTCCTTTTGGTCTCCTTGTCTCGAGAGATAATGGGTAAGTGCCTAGAGGTGGTCAGTGGTTTGTGGAGCAGCACCTGGACTGGCTATAAAGGCCAATTCTAGAGTGACAGACACCTGTTGCTGCTGCTCGGAGGCTGGAGTCCACTGGACTTTACACCTAATGTGACTTTGCGTCTGTTTTTACTGAAATTGCATTTATACATTTTATTTGTAGAGCCTTAATGGCTTCCAGGGCGACCGTGAGTCCGGGGCCGGTCTGGCAGTCACGTTTCGAGGGCTCGGAGAGCCGGGGTGCAGGGGGCAGCTTTGCTGGTGAAATGTTTCCGGGTGAAGGTGGATTCTCTTCATTCGGCACTCATTTGCCTCGAATTCAATAAAGTGATTGTAAGTTATCAGAAGAAACTTGTCTCGCTGGTTATGCTGTTCTAGTCATACATTTGTAATTCTGGTGTCACGAACTCAAGTGAAGTGGGGGTGGGGGGGTGGTCTTCAAGTGAGGAAGAGAATCCCCTACCCCCCGCCAATTGACTGGGCAGAACCTGCATCTCCCTTATGCAAAATGGGCACCTGCCGCATAATCACGGTGGGGCAGGCGCCCATGTGACGATGGTAAGGGCACTATTTGCCAGGCCCGTCACCAGGCTCGTCGGTGGGCTCATTAAATTCAGCCCACCGATGGTAAAGCATAGCATGCTCAATTAGAAACAGTGGAAGAAGCAGCATCCATAATACATTATCAATAAAGGGGGTTACAGTTTCAAAAAGAACATTTTTAAAGGATGTGAGGAAAGGACAGAAGCAGGGGAATGGTACATAGCTCTTTCCCAGGGCAACCATAGGCATGAGAAGCTAAATCGTCTTCTTTTCTGTATGATGCTATGTTCAATGTGAAATTTCTGCTTCAAAATATCTCTGCTTACCCTTAGCTAGATATAATGGATTCAAAACAGATTGCATAACCACTTTAATATTATGCATACTAACTGATGCTATTTTTGCAGCCTCAAGCACTGAGCGTCTCACAGATTTTTTTGTCCTGCATTTAAGATTGCCTCCTCAGTGCATTTCTTTGGTTAGCAGGAACTGAGGACCTATTAAGGTGATTAAGAAGTTAATTATGATTTAAGTCAGTAATGGCTTAACCTGATATGACTGGTTTTGTACTGGAAAGATAGGGCTGATCCGCTACAGGAGGCAGCATGCATGCATTATCACAGTTCACATCATGAGCTGTGATGTATAGGTAGTCCTGACAATCAAGGTTCAGGAATGTGAGAGGGGACCACTGTCTAACTATCAATATATATACTTCACACCTCAACCCTCCCTATCACTGCAACCTCTTCCAACCTTACATCCCTCTGAGATACTGTACTGTTCCAGTTCTGACTGATTTTAAGCACTCTGCCATAGATGGTCATGCCTTCAGCTGCTGAGTCCCTAAGCTCTGGAATTTCCCTCCCTAAACCACTAACATAGAACCATAGAAAAGTTATGGCACAGAAAGAGGCCATTCAGCCCATCGTGTCTGTGCCGGCTGAAAAAACAAGCCGCCCTATCAAATCCCACTTTCCAGCAACTGGTCTGTAGCCTTGCGGATTACAGCACTTCAGGTCCAGGTCCAGGTACCTTTTAAATGAGTTGAGGGTTTCTGCCTCCATCACCGATCCGGGCAGTGAATTCCAAACACCCACCACCCTCTGGGTGAAAATGTTTGAACCTCTTTCCCTCTCTTTCCTCCTTTATTTCGCTCTTTAAAACTTACCTCTTTAACCAAGCTGTTGGTCATCTTCCCTGATGTGGCTCAGTGTCTAATTTCATTTGGTATTCTTCCTGTGAAGCATCTTGGGATAGTCTACTATGTTAAAGGTGCTATATAAAGACAAATTGTGGCTGTTGATGGATATGGATGAGGGGAGTCATTGCTGCTGCAGAGAGCTGGCATGGACATAGTGGGCTGAATGGCCTCTTTCTGCGCTGTAACCATTCTATGATTCCGAGAAATGCCCTTGGACAGACCCTCATTTAGCTGTTACTACCATAGTCACAACTAGGTGCTGCCAAAGCCAGCATTAAAATCCATTTAAAAGAGCAAGTGTTAAGTCAAAATTAACATAAAGATGAACCAATACGGTCTACATTTGAACTGAGCCAAAAAGTGGGAAATTCGCCAATTGTAAGCGCTGATGACAGAATTGCAACAACTCACTGGAAGATGCAAGCGAGGCTGGTGGTGCAAAGAGATTATCAATAGACACAGCCATAAATTGCACAGGGGATCCTTTGATCTTTGTCATGTCAGCTACTTTAATACAGTTGATTGCCACCAGCAGGTTAGATAATTCCTCAAAGGAATTTCTTTCTTAACATTAAGAGTTCAATCAGAAATACCAAAAAGAAAATTGTTAATATCAGTGACCATTTTTCTATGAGAGTTTGCAGTGCAAACACAACACAGTGAAAGCACATAATAGAGTGCTCAGTCAGACACAACACTATTGGAGGAGGCCCATTAACGAGCATGGGGACCACAATGCACGGTTATTTCACACCCAACGGAAGTGATGCGGGCAGCACACAAATTTCCTGCGGCCTGGTCATCCACCTTATTGTGATGTGTAGCCTGGCATTAAATTTGCTGCTAAGTGGTTGCACCCTCAGGCAGCGGCTCCCAACATCGTATGAGGCCAGCACCAATTAAAACCAGCCTGCACCTCTTAAAAAGGAGCAAGTGCTGAAAGTGGCTGCGAAAGACTTTCTGAGCAGGATGAAATTTGGACAATGGAGCAGCAGGCCCGAGAGAGGAGTCCCAGGCTCTCAGATGCAGTGCTCGAGGCATTACTTCAGGAGTGGAAAGGAGGAGAGAGGTTATCTTTCCAAAAGGGGCCATAAGACCCTCCAGACAGTCAGTGGAAGCAGGTAGCCAGAGAGAAAAATGCCAGGTGTCTGGCCCCACGAACTTGGATGCAATACTGGAAAAAGTTCAATGACCTTATACGAGTGGTAAAGGTCAGCAAATGCATCTTCAAATGGCATATCCTATCAACTGCACCACCTACCTTGCTAAAGACATAGGCAGGAAGAGAGATGAGGTCCTGCAAAGTGAATATAAGGAGTTAGGCAGAAGGTTAAAAAGCAGGACCTCTAGGGGTGTACTCCCTGTGCCACGTGCTAGTGAGGGTAGGAATAGGAGAAGAAGGCAAATGAATGTGTGGCTGAAGAGCTGGTGTAGGTGGGAGGGCTTCAGCTACTTGGATCATTGGGACCTCTTCTGGTGCATAGGTGACCTGTACAAGAAGGATGGGTTGCATCTAAACTGGAAGAAGACCAATATCCTTATGGGGAGGTTTGCCAGTACTACTCGGGAGGGTTTAAACTAGTCTTGCAGGGGGATGGGACCCAAAGTAGTAGTCTCTCCGATGAGATAGTTGAGGCAAATGTAGAGGTTAAAGCAAGCAAGTCCAGTAGGCAGGCCAGGCAGGGGCAGGACAGGG
The DNA here is from genome assembly GCF_036365525.1 of Heterodontus francisci. Lineage (NCBI taxonomy): Eukaryota > Metazoa > Chordata > Chondrichthyes > Heterodontiformes > Heterodontidae > Heterodontus > Heterodontus francisci. The sequence continues at coordinate 29,674,934 of NC_090374.1, read as the reverse complement.
AGCGTGAAATGTCTGGTAGGTTAAACTTTAATGCAAGAAGCCAACAGGGAAGGCAAATGAACTCAGAGCATGGATCGATACATGGGATTGTGATATTATAGTTATTACGGAAACGCGGTTGAGGGATGGGCAGGACTGGCAGCTCAATGTTCCGGGGTACCGATGCTTCAGGAGTGACAGAGGTGGAGGTAAGAGAGGAGGGGGAGTTGCACGATTGATTAGGGAGGATATCACGGCAGTGCTTAGAGAGGATATCCTGGGGGGATATGTCCCATATGGGTAGAACTTAGAAATAAGAAAGGGGTGATCACTTTGATGGGATTATACTATAGGCCACCCAATTGTCAGAGGGAAGTGGAGGAGCATATATGTAGGGAAATCACAGATAGGTGTAGGAATTATAGGGTTGTAATAGTAGGTGATTTTAACTTCCCTAATATTGACTGGGACTGCCTGAGTGCTAAGGGATCAGATGGGGAAGAATTTGTTAAGTGTGTCCAGGATAGTTTTAGGGGCTACACTTGACCTCCTCTTAGGAATTGAGGATTGGCATGTGGTTGATGTGTCAGTGGGGGAGCACTTTGGGACCAGTGACCATAACTCTATTAGCTTCAAGATAGTTATGGAAAAGGATAGGACTGGTCCTCAGATTGAAGTCCTAAATTGGGGGAAGGCGAATTTCGATGGCATCAGACAGGAACTCTCAAAAGCTGAATGGGAGAGGCTGTTTACAGGTAAAGGGACGTCTGGCAAGTGGGAGGCTTTTAAAAGTGAGATAGGAAGAGTTCAGGCCGGCGTGTTCCTGTTAGATGGAAGGGCAAGTCTGGCAAGTTCAGGGAACCTTGGTTGACGAGGGATATTGAGGGTCTGGTCAGGACAATGAAGGAGGCATATGTCAGGTATAGGCAGCTGGGATCAAGCGAGTCCCTCGAGGGGTATAGGGGATGTAGGACTACACTTAAGAAGGAAATTAGGAGGGCGAAAAGGGGCCATGAGATTTCCCTGGCAGATAAGATAAAAGAGAATCCTAAAAGATTCTATAAGTATAGTAAGAGTAAAAGGGTAGCTAGGGAGAGAGTAGGTCCCCTTAAGGATCAGCGTGGCAATCTATGTGTGGAGCCACGGGAAATGGGCGAGGTCTTAAATGAATATTTCTTGTCCGCATTTACCGTGGAGAAGGACGAGAAGAAGAGCACACCTCTGAGGAAGAAGCACCACCACTTGATCTGACACTTGCAGCCCACCAGCTCAGGTACTGGCACTGCACAAACTTTAGAGTTTAGAGGCGGAATCTGCACATGATGAATCACCAGGCCTGAGTGGGCTGCACCAGGGCAGGGGGAAAGGATAGCATGTATGTCAGCTCCCTGGAAGGTGAGGTCACAGACTAGTTCTGCTGCAGAAGACTCAGATAAGGACTTTGATGGGGTGGCATACAGAAGAATGATGATGGGCATGCACACTAAGATGGCTGGTCTGTCACGGAGCCTCTTGTCACTGTCAAGGAGCTTGGAGGAGTCCAGCTCCAACTTGCAGATGGTTCCATGCAAAGCTTGGAGCCCATCCTTTCCAGCATGGAAGTGGTGGCCAACTCCATAACCAGTTATGATGCAGCTTCTGATGGCCGACGTCTTAGATTCCATTGCAGCATAGGCAGAAGCCACACACCATCTCGTGCTGCAATGGAAGATCAGCCTAAGGTCATGAGATCTCTGCTTGCTGCCGTGCGAACCCAGTTTGGTGCCAGGCACGCTCAAACTGTTGCCATCATGGCTGCGGATACCAGTGCTCAAAGGGGCATGCAGGCTCTCACAGCAGTCCAGCAATCTGTGCTCCAGCAGATTACTAGGATTGCTGAGGCATTGCCCCAGGGGAGTGGCATTGGCTCCATGGAACACGAATATGCTGTCCTCTCTCTGGATGACAGCATTTGTGTTCTGACTCCCACTCTGATAGTGCCTCTGCTGTTGCCCGTCAGCCAGCCAGCCATCCCAGTCTGTTGCCACCAAGCTGAGGCCCAGGGCTGCTCAAGGACATCCTGCAAGGTCATCTGCATTCTCCTTCATTGAAAATCTGTAGCCTTCCACCAACCATGCTGCAGCCACTGGGCCAACATTGCATAGCAGCACGAAGGCAGGCAATGCTACCTGCAAGACAAGCACAAGGGTGAGTGTTGTATGGAGCATGGAATGTGCTGTTGGATAAAAGCATGGAAAAATTGCCTTGTGGTGGTTTCTATTTCAGGGTTGTGGTCAGAAGGAAAGTCTGATAATCTGTCACAGGAGAATGCAAAGGTGGGATTATGAGGAGCAATGGTGATCTGGGGATGTTTTCAAGGGGACCAGCGTCTGAGGAGATGCTCATGAACAGTCTGAAGTGATTATGTCCTGGATGCCTCCTTCCCTTCCTCCCCTTCCTTCGCCTCCTCCTCTTCCTGAGGTAGTCATCAAAGGCCTGGTGGCAAGCCTTGCAACTTCAAAATGGCTAGGTTGTGGACAATGCAGCAGACCACCACGAATCGCGAGGCATACACCAGTGAGTTCTGGATGGCTCCCCAATGAACATTCCAGGTATTGGAACTGTTGTTTCAGGATGCCTATGGTCTGTGGGAAGAAAATATTGTCACACCAACCTGCTTTGTTGAATGATAATTTTCTTTAATCCACTGACTGGAGATCTGAATTTATATTTTTTGAAGAAATTTTTAAAAGAACCAATAAAAAAGATGTGCTGGCAGCTTAGGATGGCCACCTAATTTGCAACACAATCCTCCCTTGCAATGCCTATAAGGAGGGAGATGAAATGTCTGCTCATTCCCCAGCAAGAACCAAGACCCAGGATGTTTAAGGGAGCTACCTGTTCTTTTTAGCAAGAAGAGAAACACTGCTACCATGTTGAATCAGAGTGAGTGTCATGTGACAAGCCCCTCCTCATCTGTGATTTTAAGCTTCTGTTTCTCTACATCAGAAAGGTAAAGCTTCTGAACATGTGTAGACCCAAGTGACGGTCCCTCTCTCTCACTTTCTCTCCATTTCAGCTTCCAAGCTTCAAACTCTGCCTGTTGACTGACCATCTTTGCACACTCTGGCTACAATCAGAAACCCTGTTGGAGAAAATCATCCATATCACTGTCTCCAAGAGACCCACTTAACCAGTCATCTACCGCTTCAAACTAAAAGCCTCAAGACCACTGAATTCAGCTAGAAGCCAGCCTAATCACCAAGCCGCACAGACTGTATACCTCTTTTTTTCCATGGACCCTAACTCAACCAATCTACCTTTCCCCATTCTGTAACTTATTTGAATGTGTGTAAACCTCTAGTGTGTGTGTGTGTATGTGTGAGTGAAAGTTGGCACATAATTTATTATTTTCATAAATTCTGTTTAGGCACAATAACGTTAACCTCTTTCTTTTTTAAACTCAAGAAAACCTGTCCAATTTGTTCTTGTTATGAGCATAGCAAGTAAGTAATCAAACACCTACTGAATTGGCCAGTACGTCCACTTTAAGAAAGAATTAAACCTGTTGTAGTCAAACTAGGAGAAGAAAAAGAGGGAAGCCCTTCGACCCCTCCTCACATGACCATAACAATAGTTACAGTTTCAGATCAATGGCCTTTCATCAGAACTGGGAATTCACTCCCTCTCCACAGATGCTGTCTGAGCTGCTGAGTATTTCCAGCATTTTCTGTTTTTATTTCAGATTTCCAGCATTCGCAGTATTTTATTTTTGTGTTTAAATGAGGTCCCCTCTGCTTGTGTACAGACTCTTGGTTACCTCCTTAATGCAGTGATGCACCATGTACTGAGAAATGTTGGCGATGTCACCGGCTCCAGCCTGGAAGGACCACCAGTTTAGAAATTGAGGGCTATGGTGACGTTGATGGCCACTGTTCGTGCTATCCTTCCCCTATGCTTTGGTTGCAGGTCTGGGTTGAGGAGGTGGCACAGTTTGGTCACCACCTCCTGGTGAAGCATAGCCCCCTCAGACACTGTTCCTGGCTGAGGTGGAGGTAGAAGAATTGCTCGCTGAAGACCCTGGGGGGGGCAGGGGGTGAGGGCTTCCGTTGACAGGTCTTCTCCCTCTGTGCTCAGCTTCCCCTATCTGTAGGCTCTGCTCCATCTGCCTGTCATACTGCAGCCCTAGACGGACTGCAATTATAGCGCCCATGAGTGTGAGCAAGTTTCTGCTCAGAGGCCTTTAAATCTATACCTTCCTTCCAAAGGTTCAGCACTATTCCCTTCTGACTGAAAATAAACCTCTGTCAACTCCTTCAACAACACAGTACTTCCACTAACTCTGCAGCAGTAAAAGCAAGTTGAACGGAGATCCCTTTAAGTAGCACTAGTGAGGGTTCCCCATGGCCTGATGGCCTACATCCCAGTGTTCTAAATGAGCTAGCTGCAGAGATAATGGATGCACTGGTTACGATTTTCTAAAATTCCCTAGATTCTAGAATGGTCCCAGCAGATTAGAAGTTAGCAAATGTAACACTATTCAAGAAAGAAGGGAAAGAGAAAACAGGGAACTATTGGCCAGTGAGAGTGACATCATTCATCGGGAAAATGCTGGGAACTATTATTAAGGAACCTCAAAACTTAGAAAATCATAGTATGATCAGACAGAGTCAAAATGGTTTTCCGAAAGGGAAATTGTGCTTGACAAATTTATTAGAGATTCTTGAGGATGTCATTAGTAGGGTAGATAAAGGGGACGTAGTATGCTTGGATTTCTGAAAGGCCAGATTGGGTGCCACATAAATAGATTAATATGTAAGTTAAGGGATCAAAGAGTTGGGGGTAATATATTAATATGGATGGAGGATCAGTTAATGCACCGGAAGCAAGAAGTCGGGATGTTTTAACCAATAATAAACTAAAGCATAAACACACAGATTGAAATTTTAAAATTCCCATTTTAACTTAGCTCCTCACATTCACATCCACACACACATCCGGTTACCGGAAAAATAAAAGGGATTTTTGTTTAGAGCTCTATACAGACAAAACAAACCCCACTTGGGCTGAATACTTGCTCATTCTTGAAGAAAATAGCAGATGAGATATGGTGTGTTCCGAAACTGGAAAAGAACAGGTCTTCTCAGACAGCGTTGATAATTAATTTGACAGGCTTTTCTTCAAAGACAGGAGCGAGATGAGTTGACACAGTGGACTGCTCAGTGTTTTTTAGACAGGTGCTGGAAAGCTGAGCTGGGTTGTGGTCATCTCCCCTTCCTTGAGAATTCTCTTCTCTCTTCCTTTTTCTGCAAGCTTCTAAATGAGATGGAACAGGCTGGGCTGAGCTGGGGTTCTGTCCTTCAGTTTTTAAAAAAAATTCCAACCTCTTTTAAAAAGTTCGTTCCCAACTCCAAACAATGCAAAAGTGAAGCCGGAAACAGAAAGTCCACCCTCCAACCCATCACCTCTCTGTACACATCTTCCCCAGTTACCAGGGTTTCTGTTCTATTTTTCACTTGAGTCATGTGACAACCAGTGACTGTTGTTGTCAAATAAGTCTTTTCTGTATTCTTTTGATGAACCGCTTGGAAAAAAAAACTGGTCCAACATCTCTTTAGCTTGACTATGAATTCTCAAAAAAAAACTTTTAACAAAAACAGAAGCACTTTCGAAACAAGACAAAGATAACAAAAGTAATGTATTTAAGTATTCTGATGATAAAAAGCTAGGTGGGAATGTAAGCTGTGAGGAGGACACAAAGAGGCTGCAAAGAGATATACACAGGTTAAGTGAGTGGGCAACAAGGTGGCAGATAAGCATAATGTGGGGAACGGTTGAGGTTATTTATTTTGGTAATAAGAATAAAAAAGCAGAATATTTTTTAAAAGGCGTGAAACTTCTAAATATTGATGTTCAGAGACTTGGCTGTACTCATAAAAGGAATACAGAAAGTTAGCATGAAGTGACAGCAAGCAATTAGGAAGGCAAATTGGCCTTAATTGCAAGGGGATTGAAGTACAAGAATAAAGTATTGCTACAATTGTACAGGGCTTTGATGAGACCACACCTGGAATACAGTGTGCAGTTTTGGTTTCCATATTTAAGGAAGGATATACTTGCATTGGAGGCAGTACAGTGAAGGTTCACTAGATTGGCTCCTGGGATGAGAGGGTTATCCTATGATGAGAGGCTGAGTAAATTGGGTCTATACTCTATGGCGTTTATAAGAATGAAAAGTGATCTCATTGAAACATACAAGATTCTGAAGGGGCTTGATAGGGTAGACACCTGAGAGGTTGTTTACCTTGCTGGGCATTTCGAACAGGGGGGCATAGTCTCAGGATATGGGATCAATCATTTAGCACTGAGAAATTTCTTAACTCAGAGGGTTGAGAATCTTTGGAATTCTCTACCCCAGAGCATTGCGAATACTCCATTGTTGAGTATATTTAAGGCTGAGAGAGACAGATTTGTGGTCTCTCAGGAAATCGAGGGATATGTGGAATGGCGGGAATGTGGAGTTGAGGCAGAAGATCAGCCATGCTCGTATTGAATGACAGAGCAGGCTTGAGGGGCCGTATGGTCTACTCCTGCTCATATTTCTTATGTTCTTATGTTCCCTTGCAGCTGATGCATGTTCAACTGGAGGTGTTTAAGAGAGGATGTGAACAGAACCTGCAAGGTCCAAAATGGCAGGTTGAGTGCCAAATCAATGTTAGATGCTGACTGACATCACTACCCATTTTGCTTCCAGCTCATGCATGGGACATCTGCTTTGTTGTCCGTCCTAACATGGTGATTAGGGCTCGCCATGCTGGACGTCGTTGGGAGCAGTCCTCCTGCCATTTTGTTCATCTGTTGTCTCCCATACTGCGGAAACACGCGTGCTATATAGCCAAATTTAGGGATCAGTGGATGCCGCTGATAGAATGTGCAGTGCAGTCACAATCCAGTGAAAACCTTTGGTACAGTGTGCAACACAGACAGAACACAGTGGAAGTACCTGATAGGGTGTGCCTTGTGTTAAAATTCCTGTTTAGGTATATTTTGTCACATTCCAAATATATTTACATTTCAGTTTCAAATATTGTCCAAATTTCTCAGCTGTTCAAGTGTTCAAGAGGATCGAACACGTCCACAGGATGGAAGATGGTCGCATACCCAAGAACCCAAAAATTGGCCTTCACAGCCATCAGCAAAGGTGCACCAAGAGAAGACACCCCACCTATATGGATTGTTTACTGCGTGTCCACCATTGTTCATAGGCAGAAGGATGCCAACCAAGCGCTAAAGTGAATCTTTCCAGTGAGATTTCCTGTTGGATTAGTTGTTGCCGTTAGTTTGGACAAACCATTATTTGTTGGTGGTATTTTCCTCTTTTGGGTGTCTTGTAGATGTTCTGATGAGAATGGGCTTCACTGCTCTGCACAAAACACCAAAAATGCCAATCTGAATAGTTTATCTAAATTGATCTGTTTGATATCTCATTACTCACACACTGTCAGTTCTACATTTGCATTCTTTCAATCCTAGGCTTTCAAACTGGGCTGCCCAAAACCTGGTGGCGAGGGGGGTCCGCCAAGGGGTGGGACCTGGAATGCAAAGTCACAGATGTAATGAGTTCTTTATGTTGTCTTATGCAACATAAATGAGATGCATGGAGTCCAGTTTGCTGAAGATCTCTAACAGATTTATTAACAGCTAAACCAGTATGTACAGTCAAGAGCAAACTATTTACAGAACCTTCCTCTGGGTGTTACAGTTGCAGAGTGACCTGGCTTGTAGTCACATGACTACATCTTGGTACTTAGCTCATAAGCATACTGAGATCTTAAAGTGACATCACTATTAAGGCAATCATGCAACATCCCCTTTCTTGCCAAAGATAAGTCTCGTAAACACATAAAATTAGATAATAACAAAATTATTTACACAGGATAGATATTATGAAATTTATATGTGCAGAAGCTTAAGAGTTCATGTATTGTTTCGGTGGTGTGTCGGAGACTTTGCTTCCAAGCTGTTGTGTTTTTTTCTGAAGTTTCTCCCTCTCTGTATTCAGTTTCTGTTGCTCTGCCTTCAGCCTGTTAAGATACTCTATTGCTTTTCTCAGGACGACCACTTTTGAGGCCTTGTCATTCTTGGAAAGTTCCGGCACCTTTTCTCGCAGAGCCAATAGACAATGCTACAACTCATTCCTCCTTTGCCTCTTCAGGACATTGTATGTCCTTCGCCTCTCCTCATCCTCAGCATCTGAAGGCCTGGGGCTAAAGGTCGAGGACTTATTGGGGGAGGAGTACGTGGCCTCATGGAGGTACATATCCATTCTGGCTCGTTTTGGTGCTGGCGGTTCTCTAGAGAGCAAAAGTGAGGCTGTGGCATAGTTGTGCTGTTGCTGGATTTCCAGACTGCACCGTTTGATGCTGGCCAGAGTCTGCGAGTGGGTTCTGGTGCTTGGAGATTTACTCTTGGCAGTGCTCCCCACTGCCAGCCTTTGCTTCTCAGTGGTTACAGCATCAATCTCTTCTTCAGCACAAAGAAACACTGCCTGTTGACAAAGAACTTTCACAATCTGAATTTAGATCTTCATTCTCTGGTGTGGCGTCTCTAGAAAGGGGCTGATACTTTCCAAACCAGAACCACTGAGATCCTGGAAGGACTGTGACTCAATGTGGGTACCCTTGGTCTCTTCTGTTGTAATGGGTACCTTGGTGACCTCGTGAATAGTCACAATGTTGAGGTCCTTACACGCTGGTAGGTCTGCCACTGCTGGTCCGCTCGTGCCTATCAGGTAAAATATTTGCAGTTTCCATGCCGACTTGCCAGAGCTGCATTGCATTATTAGTGTGCCACTGCAAGGGATGGGTGACCCATTGTATGCATATTACTTTGCAGTTTTTGTTTATATCATTGATTTTCAATGACTCCGGTACATATCCTTGAAGATTCGGACTGGTAAGATATTTGCACCAGCTCCAGTATCAATCTTAATCCTGAGTGTGTGTTTGCCAATTTTCTTTGGCACATGATATTAATGGTAGCAAAAGCTTCCAGTTGTTTGACTTCATCAACACAATGGGCTGGATTTTATAGAGGCCTTGATGTCCGGAACAGTGGTGGGGGGACGGGTATGAAGATTGCCCCAGATGAGGCCCGCCACGGACCTCAACGCCAGCAGGGCCTGTCCCAATATTGCCGCCGGCGGTGAGGCCTCGTGGCAGCCCCCCTGCCGCTCAGCGATGGGACCGTAATTTATATATTCAAATAAATGTTCATAGCTGCATCAATGACTTTCCCGTCACCTCTTGAAGTGCTACCGCGATCTTCATCCTGGCGGCCGGCACTGCTGCGCCTTCAGATCCCCGTCCGGGAAAATGAGGTGCAACACTGGTGAGCTGGTGAGGAGGGGGGAGGAGGTAGTTTATCAGTGTGGGTGGGGGCGGGGGAAACAGGGTCAAATGAATGTCACAGGTGTAGGGGATGGTGGGAAGGGTGATAGTTGAATGTTTGTACAGTTTGCCGGGGGGGAGGTCAGATTGTGAAGGTAAGTGTCTTTGGGAGGAAGGGCAAATAATTAAGTTAATTGATATTGGGAGGGTGGAAGAGGGGCAAAAGAAATGTATTTATTTTCTTGCATCCAATGTTTCTTTAAATATTTAAATTTACTGGTAGGACTAACAGCCCTTTAAAATGGTGTCAGCCGACGCCATTGCCAGGGACGGACAGCCCACCCCCTCCACGTGATTGGGGGGGTGCAGGGTGGTGGCCTGCCCCGGCTATTTAAATGAGCTGCTTCACTTGGAATAGCGGTGGCGCTTTGGCGTGCAGCCCGTGCGGGCGGGGGCTGGCTTTTAAAATTCAGCCCAATGTGTCAGGTGCACAATGTGAAATGACTGCTCGTCTTCTGGCTGAGAATCACTCCTCTCTGAGTCTTGTTTCAGTTCGATTTCGCTGTGGACTTTGTGTATCGGCTTGCGTTTACTCAGGTCTCTGGCTCTTTCCTTGCTGCTGTTGTCCTGTTGCTGTGCCTGTCTTCTGTTTGTTTGTGTCCTACTGTGACTTCTGGCTGAGTCTTTGGAGCCATATTTCTTGCATAAGCGGGCCCAGTGTCCTTTTGCACCACACGCCTTGCACAGGGCTTGAAATGCAGGACAACTTCACGGTGAGTGGGACCAACCACACTTACCACAGAGTTTTCTTGCTCTTTTCAACCTGGTTATCGTGTCAATAATGTTGACTGCACCTTGTGCTTGCACATGCTGTTGTCCAGCTACAATGGTTTCATATTTCCTACCATCTTCTAGCAGTGCATCAATGCTGTGACCTTTCTTTTTCCCCCTAGAGGTCTTTCTGAAATTCTTTACTGAGTGTTGAGACAATCACCAGCTCCAGTAGTCTCTCCGACAGCTCAGTTTCTAAAAAATCACATTCATTGCCCTTACTATGGCATCTGCTGCTGAATTGATCTATTGATTCCTGTGACTATTTCCTGTAGGATATCGATTCGAGGCAGTGAATTCTAAAATTCACTGTTAATCGGAGCTGATTTTCTAGCACTTTCCATATCTTTGCAGGATTTTTCTGGTCTTTTCAGATAGTCGAAAGGTACCGATTTTGTATAATCCCTCATTTCCGACTGCAATCAGTATTTTCACAGCCTGCTTCTACGAACATATGAACATATGAATTAGGAGCAGAAGTAGGCCATTTGGTGTCTTGAGCCTGCTTTGTCATACATTAAGATCATCCCTGATCTGTTTGTGTTTCTAATTCCACACTCCCATCTACCCCCGAAAACCTTTGATTCCCTTGCCTAACAAGAATATATCTACCTCCGCCTTAAGAATATTCAATGACCCCGCCTCCACCACCTTCTGAGGCAGAGAGTTCCAAAGTTGCACACCCTCTGAGAGAAAAATATTCTCCTCATCTCTGTCTTAAAAGGACGACCCCTAATTTTAAAACAGTGCCACTCGTTCTGGACTCACCCACAAGAGGAAACATCCTTTCCACATTCACATTCTCAAGACCATTCAGGATCTTATATACTTCAATCAAGTCTCCCCTCACTCTTCTAAACTCCAGTGAAAACAAGCTCAGTCTGTCCAACCTTTCCTCATAAGACAATCTAGTAAACCTCATGTGATCCACCTCCAAAGCATTTACGTCCTTCATTAAATAAGGAGACTAAAACTGCCTACAGTATTCAAAATGTGGTCTCACCAATGCCCTGTATAACTGAAGCATAACATCCTTACTTTTATTTTCAATTCCTCTCATAAGGAAGGATAGCTTTCCATTAGCCATCTTTATTACTTGCTGTGTCCTCAGTACCTTGCTCTATGGCAACGAGGCCTGGACAACGTATGTCAGCCAAGAGCGACGTCTCAATTCATTCCATCTTCGCTGCCTCCGGAGAATCCTTGGCATCAGGTGGCAGAACCGTATCTCCAACACAGAAGTCCACGAGACGGCCAACATCCCCAGCTTATATACCCTACTGAGTCAGCGGCGCTTGAGATGGCTTGGCCATGTGAGCCGCATGGAAGATGGCAGGATCCCCAAAGACACATTGTACAGCGAGCTCGCCACTGGTATCAGACCCACTAGCCGTCCATGTCTCCGCTTTAAAGACATCTGCAAACGCGACATGAAGTCCTGTGACATCGATCACAAGTCGTGGGAGCCAGTTGCCAGCGTTCGCCAGAGCTGGCGGGCAGCCATAAAGGCGGGGCTAAAGTGTGGCGAGTCGAAAAGACTTAGCAGTTGGCAGGAAAAAAGACAGAAGCGCAAGGAGAAAGCCAACTGTGTAACAGCCCCGACAAACAAATTTTTCTGCAGCACCTGTGGAAGAGCCTGTCACTCTAGAATTGGCCTTTATAGCCACTCCAGGCACTGCTCCACACACCACTGACCACCTCCAGGCGCTTACCCATTGTCTCTCGAGATAAGGAGGCCAAAGAAGAAAGAAGACCTGCATACAACTTATTGTGACTCATGCACTAGAACACCCTATATCCCTCTGCACCCCAGAATTCTGCAGTCATTCTCCATTTAAGTAATACTCTGTTTTTTTATTCTTCCTGCCAAAGTGAACAATTTCACATTTTCCCACATTATACTCCATCTGCCAGATTTTTGCCCACTCACTCAACCTATCTATATCGGTCTGCAACCTCCTTATGCCCACTTCATAACATACTTTCCTACCTATGTTTGTGTCATCTGTAAATTTAGCTACCATGCCATTGCTCCCCTCATCTAAATCATTGATATAAATTGTAAAATGTTGAGGCCCCAGCACAAACCCCTGCGCCACTCCACTCATTACATCCTGCCAATCAGGAAAGGTTGGCACAATGGTGCAGTGGCTAGCACCGCAGCTTTATAACTCCAGTGACCTGGGTTCAGTTCTGGGTACTGCCTGTGCAGAGTTTGTAAGTTCTTCCTGTGACTGTGTGGGTTTCCTCTGGGCACTCTGGTTTTCTCCCACATGCCAAAGACTTGTGGGTTGATAGATAAATTGGTCATTGTAAAAATTGCCCCTAGTGTAGGTAGGTGGTAGGAGAATTGAGGGAAGGTGGGATATGAGAGGGAAAAACGGGATTAATGTAGGATTAGTATAAATAGACAGTTGATGGTCAGTGCAGACTCGGTGGGCCGAAGGGCCTGTTTTGGGACTCTATGACCCATTTATGCATACTCTCTGTTTTCTGCCAGCCAGTCAATCTTTTATCCATGCTAATATGTTACCCCCTACACCATGAGCTCCTACTTTGACACCTTTTATGTGGCACCTTGTCAAATGTCTTATGGAAATCCAAGTACAGTGCGTCAACTGGTTCTCCTCCATCCACAGTGCATGTTACTCCTTCAAAGAACTCCAATAAATTGGTTAAACATGATTTCCATTTCACAAAACCATGTTGACTATTCCCGATTACCTTGAGTTTTTCTAAGTGACCAGCTACAGCCTCCTTAATGATTGATTTAACACCTTTCCCATGACAGATGTCAAGCTAACTGGCCAAGAGTTACCTGTTTTCTGCCTCACCCCTTCTTGAATAGAAGGGTTATATTTGCCACTTTCCGGTCTGATGGAACCTTTCCAGAATCTAACGAATTTTGAAAAATTAACACCAATGTGTCTACTACCTCATTAGTCACCTCTTTTCAGACCCTAGGAAGAAGCCTATCAGGACCCAGGGACTTGTCTGCCCACAGCTCCATCAGTTTGCTTACTGCTGCTTCCCTGGTGATTGTAATTTCACAAAGTTCCTCTCTTCCTTGCACCTCCTGATTTACAGCTATTACTGGAATGTTTTTTGTATCCTCCATAGTGAAGACAGAAGCAAAATACTGTTCATTGCATCCATCATTTCCTTATTATCTACTATTAACTCTCCATTCTCACTCTATGAAGGACCAATACACACTTTACTTACTCTTTTCCTTTTTAAATACCTGTAGAAACTCTTGCTATCTGTTTTTACATTTCTAACTAGCTTCTAATTTCTTTCTCCTGATTAACCTTGTAGTCATTCTCTGCCGTTCTTTATATTCTGACCAATCATCTGACTTGCCACTCATCTTTGAGCAATTATATGCTTTTTCCTTAAGTTTGATGCTTTCCTCAACTTCTTTAGTTAACCACGGATGGTGGGTCCTCCCCTTAGAATTTTTATTTATTGTAGGAATATACTTATTCTGAGTATTCTGAAATATCCCCTTAAATGTCTGCCACTGCTTCTCTATTGATCTATCTCCAAGCCTAGTAACCCAGTTCACTTCAACTAGCTCAGCTTTTATGCCCACATAGTTGCCCTTATTTAAGTTTAAAATACTAGTCTTAGACCCACTCTTCTCTCTTTCAACAAAAACAGAAAGTGCTGGAATAACTCAGCAGGTCTGGCAGCATCTGTGGAGAGAGAGGCAGAGTTAACATTTCAGGTCAGTGACCTTTCATCAGAACTGGCAAAGATTAGAAACGTAATAGGTTTTATACAAGTAAAGTGGGAGTGGGGAGAAGAGAACAAAAGAGAAGATGTGTGATAGGACAGATGGCCGGAGAGATTAACTGACAAGGCCATGGGACAAAAGCAAAGAGAATGTGCTAATGGTGTGCTAAAAGACAAAGCATTAGTGCAGAGGGAGTGTTAATGACAGAATAATGAGCAGCCCTAGCCAAAAGCACAAACATGAAAAAAAGTAGGCAGGCACATGGTAAAAAAAAGGAACAAAATAAAATAAAATAAAAATAAAAAAGGTCCAGTCATGCTGTGAAATTATTGAATTCAATGTTCAGTCCGGTAGGCTGTAGCATGCCTAATCGGAAAATAAGGTGCTGTTCCTCAAGCTTACATTGATGCTCACTGCAGCAGGCCCAGGACAGAAATGTGCGCATGAGAGCAGGGGGGTGTATTGAAATGGCAAGCGACTGGAAGTTCGGGGTCCTGTTGTCGGACTGAGTGGATTTGTTCTGCAAAGCAGTCACCCAATCTGCATTTGGTCTCCTCAATGTAGAAGAGACTGCATTGTGAGCAACGAATACAGTATTGAAAGAAGTGCAAATAAAGCGTTGCTTCACCTGAAAGGAGTGTTTGGGGCCTTGGATAGTGAGGGGGTGGGGGTTAAAAGGGTAGGTATTACACCTCCTGCAATTGCATGGGAAGATGCCAGAGAAAGGGGATGAGGTGTTGGGGGTAATGGAGGAGTGGACCATCAAACTGGATGTAAAATTCAATCATATTGTGGTCACTGATACCTAGAAGTACCTTTACTCTGAGGTCATTAATTTATCCTGTCACATTACACAATACCAAGTCTAATATAACCTGCTCTCTGATTGGTTCCAGAACATACTGCTCTAAGAAACTATCTCAAAAGCATTCTATGAACTCTTCATCCAGGCTACTATTGCCAATCTGATTTTTCCAGTTTATATGTAGATTAAAATCACCTATGATTATTGCTGTCCCTTTAGCATAAGCAACCCTTTTTCTTCTTCCATACTTCGTCCTACATTGTGGTTACTGTTAGGGAGCCAGTAGACCACTCCCACCAGTGATTTCCTTCCCCTACTATTCCTCATCTCCACCTAAACTGATTCTACATCCTGATCTCCTGAACCAAGGTCATCTCTAACTATTGTACCAATGCCATTCTTGATTAACAGTACTACCCCTCCACCTTTACCTAGCTTCCTATTCTTCTTGAATGTTATATACCCCTCAATATTCAGGACCTAATCCTTGTCATCCTGCAGCCACATCTCCGTAATGGCTGTCAGATCATATTTATTTACTTCAATGTGCGCTATCAATTTGTCTACTTTGTTATGAATGCTACGTGCATTCAGATACAGAGCCTTTAGATTTGTCTTTTTGTTATCTTTGTAACATCTAGTCTTGACTGTTGGTGTGTTCTTGGTTTTTTTCTCTCTGTCCCTTTTGCCATTCTCTGACCTTGATTTCCCATATTACTATTCTGCTCTCCTGCCTTGACTCTACCCCTTAATTTGTTACATCTGCCCAGGCTTAATCCCTCATCCCCTTGTTTAGTTTAAAGCCCTCTCTACTTCCCTAGTTATACGGTTTGCTAGAACACTGGTCTCAGCATGGTTCGGGTGCAGACTGTCCCAATGGTACAGCCCCCACTTTCTCTAATACTGGTGGCAGTGCCCCACGAATTGAAACTCACTTATCCCACACCAGTCTTTGAGCCACGTATTCATTTCACTAACCTTATGTGCCCTCTGCCAATTAGCATATGGCTCAGGTAATAATGTAGAGATTATTACCCTTGAGGTTCTGCTCTTCAATTTGTTGCCTAGCTGCTCATACTGTCTAAGCAGAACCTCGTTCCTATTTCTATCAATGTCATTGACACCTACATGGACCACAACAGCTGGATCCTCCCCCTCTCACTCCAAGTTCCTGTCCAGCCCTGAGCAGATGTCCCAAACCCTGGCACCTGGTAGGCAACACAGCCTTCTGAACTCATGCTCTTGGCTACATAGAACAGAGTCAACCACCCCCCACTCCCCCCAAACCACTATACTATCCCCTGCTACCACTACATTCCTTTTTGCTTCCTTCACTTGAACGGCTTCCTTTACCACAGTGCCATGGCCAGTCTGTTCATCCACCTTGCAGACCTCACTTTCGTCTACACAGGTTGAGAGCACCTCAAACCTGTTTGACAATTGCACAGTCTGAGATTCCTCCACTACTGTCTGCTCAGTCCCACTACCTGCCTCACTCACAGTCACATCCTCCTGTCCCTCACTGCTGACCAAAACATATGACCCTGTTCTAGGAGGTGTGACCGTCTCCCAGAACAAAGTGTCCAGGTAATTCTCCCCACACCCTCTCTGTTGCACAGTGTTGGCAGTTCAGTTTCCAGATCAATAATCCTGATCTGGAATTCCTCTAGCTGCTTACACTTTCTGCAGACCTGTTTGTCCTGGATCACCTTGGCATCCAGGAGCTCCCACATTCCACAGCTGCAACATAACACCTGTTCTGCCATTGTTACTTATGATATTAGTTAATTTACTTTAATCACTTCCTTAATTAAATTAGAATAATTCCTAGAATAATTCCTTAGAATAACTCCTCAATATAGTAGAATGTAATGTGCTTATTTAAAACTAGTACCACCTACAACTAAAGTTATACTTTCCTTCATTAAACAGATATGGTGTTTTAGGTATTTATTTTAATTATTTTATTTTACCTTTTTTTATTTTACATTTTTATTTTATTTTAAAGTGTTAGTTCTTTTTATAGATCTACCTTAACTCTGGTGTCCTAAGCTAGCTACTAACACACTGTCCCTTACATGAAGCACTTACCTGGCAAAAACTAGCAAAACAGAACAGTAGACATACCAGCTGTTTCCTTCTGCTTGTGAGCCTTAATTAATTACAAGGTAGTTACATCAATTTTAATTTTAAGTTTTTTTTCCAACTTGTAGCTATTTACACATGCACACAAACAGTAGTGTACTAACCCAGCTATTTACAGATACTCCCTAACAGCAGTTACTCACCAACCAATCACCTTACACCTTTCCTGTGATATCACTGTTCACTTTTTTTACAAACTCATGTGCGCCTAGACTCCTGTCTGCCGCTCTGCTGGAAGGTAAGTGTTGTAGACCATGATCCTCAGCCTTTATCTAACTGCTCCCCACTCTGTGTTCCTCCTGCAGGTCCGCTGCTCTCCCAGAAAGCTCTGGTTCTAAAATCACTTGAAGCATAACTGCATTCTATGCTTGAAAAGTTTGAACTTGGATAGGATATCAATGGCCTTCCAATTCATCCTGGGAAACTTGGTATCCATCTTTCTGCTGTTCTTTTGCTTTCTGGTCTTTATTTAACTTTGTTATATTCACTCTGCGCTGTTTTCCCTTCATTAAATTCTTTGTTGTTTAGACAGGCTGCTTTTATGGAGGGGAGCAGGTGTTTGATTGTGGTCTCTGTCTAACTTGTTTTCAGCACTCTAGCTTGTCTGTTTACACACCTGTTCAATAGGCAGTTCAGTTGCTTTTCTTAGAGTTTCTGTATGTTCTTTACGCTCAAATGGTTTAATGATTTAAAAAAAATTTTGGCTGCGTGAATGGAGAATCTGCAGTGTTCAGGTTTTTCCCGCCCTTTTTGCTATTGGACGCCTCCTGTAATGACACCGACCTCGATCAATTTGGGAGAAGAATTGGGTTTTCCTCTTTTTTTCTCTCCCACAGCGCCTTTGAAAAAAATCAATTTCTTAAGTACTTCAAAGCTTGTTTTTTTTAAAACTTGGTTTCCTCAACCATCGGCACAATGACTCACCCAATCACAGGAATTTACTTGCAGCCTGCAATTCTGTGCTCTGCTACAGTTGGACATAGGTTATTTCTTCTTTCCACTTTTGGGCTAGTATTTCTTTTGAACTTACTCTCTTTTGGCTGTAGGAAGGGTTGTTTTCAAAGCTGTTTTACCTGTGGTCTTCAAGCTTAGATCTTGTGTTTTCATCACAGCTGCCACCATGTAATAAGTTTTTTATGTTGTCTTATGAAACATAAATGAGATGCGTGGAGTCCAGTTTGCCGAAGATCTCGAACAGGTTTATTAACAGCTAAACTAGTACAGTACAGAACAAATTATTTACAGAGCCTTCATCAGGGTGTTACAGTTGCAGAGTGACCCTGGCTTGTAGCCACATGACTACATCCTGGTACTTAGCATACTAAGATCTTAAAGGGGCATCACTCTTAAGTTGATCAAACAACAGATACCAGTTCTTCTCTTATCAGGTTCCTGTGTTATCCTGTAACTATTGACAGATGAGTGTTCAAGTTCTGTTGTTGCACACGAATAAAAAAAATGTTCCTGCAGCGATTGCACAGCTTTCATTTGCATAGCCGATACTAGTGTTTGAAAGCACAGTCAAGGGAGGCATGAATCCTGATAAGGATTGAATATTTTTAAAGGGACCCCAACGTGGGAACATTTGAAATGTTATTTGCAGCTGTCCTTAACCATTAAAAATAAACGTTTTTCGAAGTGCCCACACTTTGTGTGTGTGCTCTTTTTAACTTTGTATTACAGATCTATGTGAGCAATGTTTGAAACACACACCTCTGCAATGTTGACTTCATTATAGAAAAAACAAAATGAACTCTCGACCCAAAGTCTGATTTTATTCCACAGGCATTAGTGTAAAATTGCTAATCTATTTCCAGATTGTACCATGTCATTTGCATTCAAAAGCATACTGCAGAATGCTCCCCGAATGATTAGGCACCCTGTGGTGAAATTTGCATAATATATTTCCAAAGCAACCCGCAGAAGTCTGGCAGAATTCATTTGGTGTTGTGGGGTAAAATTCTGTCCATGTTCAAGTGGCTATTTAATAGAAGTGCAATCTAAACTGTGTACCCATTTTATGGTGTTAAAATGTATCGTTATAACACCCTAATCAGCGGGGAAGTGCCGCTTCTGTGCATTTAACAAATGCTGCACACACAAGGGGTTACCCCCTGACCTGACTGGCAATAGGCAATAGTTATTTAAATGCGGTGATGGTGTTGACAGACCGATAATATTCAAGTTAGAGAGGTTTATAAACTTGTCAATGGAGATCCAGATTACTAGACACTAGCAGCGGATATCCAATTGCAAACAGATCAAGATAAAGGCTTATTTTTTTTCTCTGCAAGGTTTGTGTTCCTTTTTTAGAAAAAAAAAGGCATAAACACACACCCTGCATTTCTCTGGGTAAGAATGATCAGCACAAAAGCCCACAGGCAATCGGGCTTTCCCACTGTGGGAAGAGGGGGAGATGGGTTGGTGGTCTTTTCTCATGTTAATTGCACACCCCTTCCAGAAATGCTCTGTGCTAAAAAGCCTCCTCGTCGTCTAAGTCACCAAAATTCTGCACAAAACACAATTTGTTGAAATCATTCTGTTTGCAGGAGTAAATCATTCCGAAGGAAACATTTGTGTCACAGAAGAAAGCACAATTCAAAGTTGTGCCTGAATGCAGCAGACTAGTCATTTCAATACATGCTTACAGTGGTACACAATGGGCAGTATTCAGGAGAAAAATTGATAATCTTCACGGAAGAGTAATTTGAATGAAATTACACTTGACAAGCAATCTTGAGGCAAAAGAGGGGAGTGAGAGAGTAGGAGCCAAGCTCTGAATTGCCTAAGCCACAGCTACAAGGAAGATCCAGAGGGAAAAAAAATTTCTCTTCCTAAGCTCCTAATTGAGGCTTTTGTTTAATTCTGTGCAGCATCTTGGACTGACAGCAAACAGCAATGGAAGAAAATATGGAAGAGGGACAAACACAGAAAGGTACTGCTTAAAGAAAATACATTAAAAGGCATGATTTTTTTTTCTTGTTGATCTTACTTGGCTAAGGTTGCATGGTAAATGTGTAAGTAAATACCTGGTATTAGTTCGATGCTGTGATTTGGTCTATTCTCTGTTTCTTTCAAAAGCTGCTTTACCTCTGTGAATTACTGGGTATACATATGAATGTGTATGTATGTGGATATATATCTGTGTGTATGTGTGTCTATGTCAGCATATCTATATATGTATGCATGTATGTGTGTACATATATGTGTGTACATGTGTACATGTGTGCATGTATGTTGTATATATGTATATGTGTGTGTGTTTGCATCGCTTTATGCAGATTTATGGCTGCAGGAATTCTGAGTTTAAAATGATACAGAATTGTTTGAAATATTTATGCTGGGTGGATCTTGGACTGTCCATGAGAATTGTCTTTGTTAGCTCTCTTCACACTTCCTTACCCTGTCTGAGCAGGTCATGAGTGTCTAAATTCCAAAGAAAACAAGTTACTTATGTAGAGTGAATCTACAAAGTGAGTCATTATATATATAATAATTTAATATTTTTATACAATATTTTAATTTATCCTTTAAAAAAAAGTTATCCCTAAATCTCTGTATCACCTTTTCCATATCTCGTTTTTTTCCTCCAGTGATCATATTTTTTCTGTACAGACATATGTGTCTTCAGTTTGAAGATCTGATTTGTTTAGGAAAAAGAAAACATGTTGTGAAAATGCTGAGGCTCTTAAAATAAAACAGGAGTATTTGGCAATTGAATGCTTGTTGTTTAGTGAACAATATGCACATGAGCTTTATACTGGGCACCGTCACCAGTCCCTTTATACTGTTGAATGCTGGCCATCAATTAGCGGTCTGGCTGTTTTTTTTCTCTTGCTCCATGCACTGGATCTGATGTCTTTAGTCTAAATTTGGCATCAAGCTTCTGTCTTCCTAATTGCTTATTTGCCTTGGGGGCGTAGGACCTGGCTGTACTCTGTCCTGTGTACATTGTAAGGCCTTGTATAATGCATAAGATGTGGTGAATTGCAAGAGGTAGCAGAATGGTAGTAACAAATGCTTCTAACCTCAGCATAGCTGCCATTTTGAGTCATGGCATGAGACCTAACCTTATTGGATGATATAAATGTTACGGTTGCTTTATTTAAAATATATATGTTTTACTTCATGTGATGGTGATTTTTATTATCCAATTGCATCTTCTGATCAATCATTTGTCCACGTCTTGTCAGAAACTGCCAAGCTCACGCATTAGAAGAGACCCATGAGAAAAAATAGGCTTGATGGAAATGCATTCATTATCTTGACTTATGTTGCTGTTCTTTATCAACAGTAAATTTTATAAAAGCAGTTTTCACCTCAACATATGTGCCTCAAATGAGTTCATCTGGCACATTGTGGGATTTAACAGAGAAAAATGTCCCCATTCTGTACTTGTCGAAGGGTGTTTACATTATACTTTCTTTTAAATTAGTTAGGAGGAAAGAAACAACATTATCAGAACTAAAGTTAATGATGAGTGGAATTTGGACATGTTGTGGGGGGCGGCCGGGGGGGGCGGGGGCGGGTGTTGGGGTGGTGGTCACAAAACTGGAAATCTCAAACCTGAGATTTATCAGCAGCTGTCATGAATAAGGGGGTCTCACACAAAGAGTTTTAAACCACCATCTTTAGGTTGTGTCCTATGGAGGAGAATAGGGTTCAAAGCTGCCAATCAGCAGTCATTTTTTAAAAATCAGTAAGGAACCAAGCTTTAGGAGTCGAACAATTAATTTCCATTATCAATTAACCTGAGTGACTGAATCATGGGAATGTAGACAGAACAGCCATTTGCATTATAGGGCTGTTCCAGACCTATGATACGTTAATGCAGTAATTAGATCTCTATGCATTAAGTCCATTACACCAGCTGGTCAAATGTGTGGTGGACTTAGATATTATAGTCTCATCTATGCAATCCCAGAAACTGGTTTAAATGTTCTATAAATCTTAGGCTACTGAATTTATTGTGTTTTTTCCTTAAAACAGCAACTAATTTTCACCAAATCTTAAGATGAAAATTAAGCTTTCATTTTGGACGGTACACAAATGGTGAATTCAGGTATGATCTCCCCTTGCCTCTGCGCTTGCTGTCATTACCCTTGCAAGCGGTGAACCGAAGTTCCATGTCTAACTAAGGCCACTCCTGAAAATGGCAGAATCCAACACAACCATAGTTACGGTAAATGTCCGAAGTGATTTCGCCCCCTGTGGGATTTCAATCCCATTGATTCCTTTTTGTTGTTATCCACCAACTTCCATTAAGCACTGGGATGTGCATTGGCTCAATTATGGTGAATATTCAAGGTTTCAGTACAGTACACGAGAGTAATATTCTGCGTTCATATTTTCTGTCATTATAACAGTAATTTGTGTGGCATTACAAAATTCTCTGTATCATAGCATAAAAAAACTAGAACCGAACAGGAGCGCATAAGCCACTGTGCCATGATATGGTAAAGCATGAGTTCACACTCAGAATTCCCTAAATAAAAAGTGTCTTCACAGAGCCCTGTGTCGTGAGGAGAAGGTGTCAAGCAGAGGCCAGGCAGTTGCCAACAGAGAGGAAGTGAAAATCTGATGCTTTGCCATATTTCCTATGCCGGTTGTACACAACTGCCACAAATCTGGGCACGGGTAACCTGCTGTTGCTGTTGGCTGGGAATTAATCTGTTCTGAGCCCTGAAAGAAGAGAAAAAAAAAAATTCAATATGGGATAATAGATGAAAACAAAAAATCTCCATGAGCGACAGCAACTTGCAT
The DNA here is from genome assembly GCF_036365525.1 of Heterodontus francisci. Classification (NCBI taxonomy): domain Eukaryota; kingdom Metazoa; phylum Chordata; class Chondrichthyes; order Heterodontiformes; family Heterodontidae; genus Heterodontus; species Heterodontus francisci. Next base: position 29,652,304 of record NC_090374.1, on the reverse strand, counting down.
TTATATAATCCTTTAACTGTAGTAAAACCGCCCCAATGCAATTGACAGACTGGTGTAAGCAAAATTTGACACCAAGGCTGGAATTTTACTGCACCCCAACGAGCGGGCTGGTGGCAGGAGGCGGGCAAAACATTGAGTGGGAGGTGGGGGTGGGTGCATGGTGCCATTCCCGACACCTTCCTGCTTCTGCTGCAATTTTATGCGGGGTGGCGGCAGTGGGAAACGGCCTGCCTGTCCCAGGCCTATCAAGGCCCTTAAGTGGCCAATTAACTGCCACTTAAGGGCCTCCTCCTGCCGCCGCTGGTATTTTACCCACATCGCTGTTTGGCCGGCAGCTTCATGAGGCGGGATTTTCTGCCTCACGGAGGTGCAAGTTCTACCCAAGGCCAATTAAGGGCATGGGGGGGTGAAAAATCCCAGCATGGCTCTCCAGGCCCAGTGGGCGCGGCCTCCCGCCCAACGTTAAATTCCGGCCAAAGACTTGTAAGGAGATATTACAACAGGCGACCAAATGCTTGGTCAGAGAGATAGGTTTTACAAAGTGTCTTAAAGGAGGAAAGAGAGGTAGAGAAGTGGAGAGGTTTGGGAGGAAACTCCAGAGCTAGGGCCTCGACTGCTGAAAGCATGGCCGCCAAAGATGGAGCAATGAAAATTGCGGGTATTACAAGAGGCCAGAATTGGAGGAATCCAGAGCTCTCAGAGGAGGTTACAGAGATAGGGAGGGGCAAGGCCATGGAGGGATTTGAAATCAAGGATGAGAATTTTTAAATCCAGGAGTTGGCAGACCAGAAGCGAGCACACAGTAAACAAAATAGCCCTGTTTAAGATTTAATTAATTTATTTTGACTGCCCAAATATGGAAGTGCCCCAAAAATTTATGAGCTGATGGCAGAAGATTGCAGGAAACCCCTGTGACATTTTCTGGCAAAATACAAAAATAAGTGAGTCGAGGGAATGGAAATAACAGCAGAATATGCAAAAGCTCAAGTCAGAACATTAAAAAGATCAGATCATATTTCAGCTGGGGACAAGTTCCACATGGAATATTTTAATCATGATAAATGGATAGGATTCTTGAATGGCCTATGATAAATAAGGAGAGTTGCTAAACTGTGGATTTTCGGAAACACAGAAATGGAGGATCACTATGAAATGTGACTTTTATAACTATCCCATTGTGCTCTTGTAACAAATAATTGTTCAGTTGACACCCAGTTTATTGTAGAGCTTATAAAATGGCTTTGATAATATTTGTGGACCAGTGAAAGTCTTATACTTGACCAGGGCTAATATATTTTTAATTTCAAAGGGGAAATAAACATCACTGTTCTGTGTACAGTATCACACCGTGCTACAGCAGACATATTCAGTACTGTTCTATACTATAGCTTAGGTGTACAATCATATACTGTGCTATAGCAGGAATGCGTTATAGCAGGGTTTACAATGCTATACAATTCAAGGTTATGCTTTAGAAGGAGTGTACAGAATTGTATTGTGCTATAAATTGATACGATTAATGGGAAAATACTGAGAAGTGTAGAGGAAGTGAGGAACCTTGGAGTGAATGTCCACAGACGACATGTGGATAATGTGGTTAAGAAGGCATATGGAATCCTTTCCTTTATTAGCCCAGGTATAGAGTATAAGAGCAGAATATTATGCTGCAACTGTATAACTCATTGGTTAGGCCATAACCTGAGTACTGTGTGTCGTTCTGGTCACCTCATTACAGAAAGGATGTAATTGCACGAGAGAGGGTACAGAGGAGATTTATGAGAATGTTGCCGGGACTGGAAAAATGAAACTATGAGGAAAGATTGGATAGGCTGGGGTTGTTCTCCTAGGAACAGAGAAGGCTGAGGGGAGATCTGATTGAAACGTACAACATTTTGAGGGGCTTGGATAGAGTGGCGGTGAAAGATCGATTCACCTTAGCAGAGAAGTCAGTGACTAGGAGGCATAGATTTAAAGTGATTGGTAGAAGAATTAGAGGGGAGATGAGGAAAAACGTTTTCACGCAGAGGGTGGTGGGGTCTGGAACTCACTGCCTCAAAGGGTAGTTGAGGCAGAAACCCTCAAGTCGTTCAGAAGGAGTCTGGATATGCACCTCAAGTGCCGTAATCTGCAGGGCTATGGATCAAATGCTGGAAGGTGGGATTAAAATAGGTGAATCGTTTTTCGGCCAGCATAGACATGATGGGCCAAGTGGCCTCTTTCTGTGCCTTAAACTTTCTATGATTCTATAGGAAAGGCCACTCCTAGGTGGCATTGAAGCCCCAAAGATTTAAAGACCCTGTTGTTTTTAAAACCTTGGATTAAGCTAAGGCCTAAAAAAGATAATTTTTTTAGGGCCTACAGATGACCAATACTGGACAATTTTCCTGCAAACAAGGGTATCAGCAAACCTCTTGCTCCTTGCCTAGGATCATCCAACATTCCTCTCCGTAGTACCAGTAGCTGAAGGCAAGGAGATCAGTTAGGTTGCCAGGCCCTGCCTTCCTGCCTCTGTTCACATCCAGCAGGGAGGTGACGGGGCAGTTTGCGGCCTTCCCTGCTTAGAAAAAGGATAGACAATCAGATTGTGGATTGGGTGGTATGCCTCCCTACCTGATTTTTCTTCCCATTTAGCTGGTAAAGCAGAGGAAAATCCAGTCCTTGGATTTATTAATCATGGTTGTTTGGCTTTGAAAGTGTAAATATAGTTCAATGTCTATCTAGATTTCTACACAGTCACTGCTTGTTTACTGATGTCTGAGTTTAGGGGTGGAATTTAATTCCCCCCTCAGAAGTGGGTTGGAAGGTGGGGGGCACTGTTGATTCAGGATGGAAACCAAGGGGGGGGGAGGGTGGGTGGAGTGCCCATCCCATTCCCAACTCCCCCCTCTGATTAAATCAAGGATGGGGGGATGAGGACGTCCCTCTCACCCAGAGTCCAATTGAGGCCTGTAAGTGGCCAATTAAGGGCCTCATCACAGCGCCGCTGACATTCATCCAGCAGTGCTGGGAACCCTGCCATGTGGGACGGCCACCCAGTAAAACCAGGTGGCCTCCCTGTGGGCTGGGGTGAGGGCACTCCTGCTTGGGAAATCTGGGCCCATGGAAGGCCCCTGGCAGCCCCCTGATCCAACACGCCCTCTGTCCTCAAAACCCACCACTCTCCCACACCCCTCTCCCGGACCTGCCTAATTGGCCTCAGAGAGGCCCCCCACCACTTAACCTGCACTCTGGGGCTCCAGCACGGCTTCTGGTCCTGCAGTACCAGCGGTGGCCACCACTCCCAGTGGCACTGCTGAGCTGCCAACCCTCTGATTACCCAGCAGCTCTTGGAGGCGGATCCCTGTCCTTATAAGGGGCGGGGACCCGGTACCAGGCAGTTAACTACATGAGCATTGTGAAATGCAGCCTGGGGTCCCCTAAATGACTGAGGCAGGGTTCCCCTCGCCTTTCTGGCCTGGCCTCGGAAACCCTGCTGGCTGTATAAAATCCAGCCCTCGCATTCTGTTGCATTAATTGCTATAGATATGGAATGGTAAGATTGCTAAACTATTTGTGGAGGGAAGGGGAGGGGATTACTGACAGTGCTTGGAACCAGAAGTTTCCAACCCACTTGTGTTCCAGGATTGGTGCTTAAAGGGACTGTTTTGCCAAATTAAAGTTCATTTTTTGATGGGCTTAGTTGTTAGAATCATAAAAAAATAAATAAATGTCATAGATACCTTTAAGGGAAAGCGAGATAACTATATAAAGGAGAAAGAAATAGAAGGATATGTTGATAGAGTGATATGGTGAGAGGAGGTTCGTATGGAGCTTAAACATCAACACAGACCAGTTAGGCTGAATGGCCTGTTTCTGTGTTGCTGTGAAAATCCAACTGCATTGTCACCACATTGGCTGGTAGGATGGTTTTCTGTGACGGACAGACTCTGCATGGTGGCTTTCTAGAAATTTATAAAGTATTCAATTAAAGATTGGTGACAATAATTATCTTGCTGCCACAGGTGCAATGATATTGTTGCATCAATTAGCTCTTACATATGTTCAAAGACCATATTGTGTTTCACAGGCCATTTCACTGCTAAATTGCAGGCAATTGTGTATGAGGTCAACTGTCATAAGCTGAAATCTCTTCAAACATATAAAATAACCAGCACCCAGATTTCAAACTGTATCCGCAGGCTGAAAAGGCTGTTATGTGAGGCAAGGGAGGAGATAGCAGGGGCTCGAACACAAATTTTCAATTCCTGTCTGGCCACAGGAGAGGTACCAGAGGATTGGAGGACAGCGAATGTGGTACCATTATTCAAGAAGGGTATCAGGGATAAACCAGGTAATTACAGGCCGGTGAGTCTAACATCAGTGGTAGGGAAACTATTGGAAAAAAATCTGAGGGACAGGATTAATCACCACTTGGAGAGGCAGGGATTGTCAGCATGGCTTTGTCAGGTGGAGATCGTGTCTAACTAACTTGATTGCATTTTTTGAGCCAGTGACTAGATGTGTAGATGAGGGTAAAGCAGTTGATGTAGTCTACATGGACATCGGTAGGGCTTTTGATAAGGTCCCGCATTGGAGATTGGTTAAGAAGGTAAGACTCCATGGGATCCAGGGCAATTTGGCAAAGTGGATCCAAAATTGGCTCAGGGGCAGAGGGTGATGGTCGACGGTTGTTTTTCCAAGTGGAAGCTTGTGACCAGTGGTGTACCACAGGGATCGGTGCTGGGACGCTTGCTGTTTGTAGTAAACATTAATGATTTGGACATGAATATAGGAGGTTTGATCAGTAAGTTCGCAGATGACTTAAAAATTGGTGGTGTTGTAAATAGTGAGGAGGAAAGCCTTAGATTACAGGACGATATAGATGGGCTGGTAAGATGGGCAGAGCAGTAGCAAATGGAATTTAATCCTGAGAGGTGTGAGGTGATGCATTTTGGGAGGACTAACAAGGCAAGGGAATATACAATGGATGGTAGGACCCTAAGAAGTACAATGGGGCCTTGGTTTACTTGTCCATAGATCACTGAAGGCAGCAGCATAGGTAAATAAGGTAGTTAGGAAGGCATATGGGATACTTGCCTTTATTAGCTGAAGCATAGAATATAAGAGCAGGGAGGTTATGATGGAAGTGTATAAAACGCTAGTTAGGCCACAGCTGGAGTACTGTGTACAGTTCTGGTCACCACACTATAGGAAGGATGTAAAAACAAGATTTGCTGGAAATACTGAGCAGGTCTGGCAGCATCTGTGGAGAGAAAAGCAGAGTTAACGTTTCAGGTCAGGAAGGATGTGATTGCCCTGGAGAGGGTGCAGAGGAGATTCACCAGGATGTTGCTTGGGCTGGAGCATTTTCAGCTCTGAAGAGAGACTAGGGTTGTTTCCTTAGAGCAGAGAAGGCTGAAGGGTGACATGATTGAGGTATACAAAATTATGAGGGGCATTGATAGTTCAGATAGGAAGAAACGTTTACCTTAGTGCAGGTGTCAATACCCAGGGGGCATAGATTTAAATTAAGGGGCAGGACGTTTAAGGGGATTTGAGGAAAATTATTTTCACTCAGATGGTGGTTGGAATCTGGAACGCACTGCCTGAAGAGGTGGTAGAGGCAGGAATCCTCACAACATTTAAGAAGTATTTAGATGAGCACTTGAAATGCCATAGCATACAAGGCTAAATGCTGGAAATGGGATTAGAATAGTTAGGTGCTTAATGGCCGGCACAGACACAATGGGCCGAAGGGCCTGTTTCGCTGCTGTATAACTCTATGACTCTATAAAAGGAAAGATCATAGCTATTTCTGTGATGTCATTCTTGCTTCATATCAACATGAATTCTAATCCATGGGGCAGAACTTTCAACTTTAAAGGTTGGGTCAGACTCACCGTATCAGATAGATGAATGTCACATAACCCATCCGATCCTCCTTTCAAGCTAATGGAAAATAATCACACTGGTGCCACAGATTATATTGATGTTGTTGCTGATCTGCTGCTGAAACCCTTATCCATGCATTTCTTACCTCTAGACTCGAGTATTCCAGTGCTCTCCTGGCCGTCATCTAACTTGCACCGTCTGAAAACTTAAGCTCCTCCAAACCTCTGCTGCGTATCCTAACTCGCACTGAGCTCCATTCACTCATCACTCCTACAGTGACTGACCTACATCGGCTCCCAGTCCAGCCACACCCCGATTTTAAAATTCTCATCCTTGTTTTCAATTCCCTCTGTGGCTTTGCCCATCCCTATCTCTGTAACCTGCTCCAGCTCTACAACCCTCCAAGATCTCTGCACTAATTCTATCCTCTTAAGCACCCTAGCTTTCATTGCTCCACCACTGGCTGCCATGCCTTCAGCTGCCCAGGCCCGACGTCTAAAATTCCTTCCCTAAGACTCTCTGCCTCTCTCTCCTCCTTTAAGGCACTCATGAAAGCCTACATCTTTGACCAAGCTTTAGGTCATCCACCCTAATATCTCCTTATGTGGCTCGGTGTCAAATTGTGTTTGATAACCGCTTGTGTGAAGTGTCTTGGGACGTTTACTGTGTTAAAGATGCTGGACAAATCTGCCACGTATTGTTGCATCACACAATAATGACATCATTGAGCTCTTGCCCTTGATGACATAGTGACTCACGTGTCTTTTTACTGTTAAATGATGTTATGGTTTGATTTAGTCCCAAACCCCTCATCTTCCTCTCATATCACTCATAAATACAATAGAATTACATTGCACCAGGGTCCTCGAGGCTGCAGTTGGTCTTCAACACTATTATATGTTACTTGGCTAATGCAGCCCATTCTCTTGCTGCTGCTTGTGTAAATCAGTTTAAAATGTTTGGAATTAAAATTTCACCGTCAGGCTACAATTCCAGTATGCTTGCTGACAATCCAAATGGATGATCTGCTGTAGATATGGAATAGCTCGATTCAAATTGAATAACTATTTAATAGCTTGATTTTAAAAACTAGCTGGCTCACTGCTGCATTGTTGCAGATAAAAGGGATTGCATTGAAACCGTAGCATTTTGATCTGTTGGGCAGTATGAGCTATTGAGCATTTGGAATCTTTGTTTCAAAGAGCGTATGCCAGTCAATGCATAAAAAGCAGCAGGATGAGGCATCACAACACTTGATGTGCACTGTTGCTATGGTGACAACCTGAATTTGTTTCATGATCAAAGCTCTTCTTCACCATGACAGTTGCCTACAGCCCAAGATTAAGACCCGCTGGTCATCCAAAGGGACAATTTTAACACATAAGGTACATTATATCCTAATCTTCATTTTAAAAGAAATCTTGTTCCTTTGCACTCTTTTTTTAAAAAAAAAAGATGTCCATGGAATTTAGTTGCACTAGATATTAAAATAATGCAGTTGAAGAGCATTTCTACATAATTCACAATTTCCTAGTCGATTAGTCCTGACAATGAAGGTGCAGTAAGCTAAGCGGAATAGATTTTCAGCCTGAGCAATCTGCCACCCTGAATATTAATATTATATCAATGGTAAATCTTTTGGTTCTACACTCTGTTATGAGCGAGCAGGAGGAGTGCACTGTTTATTCTAGTTCCACTTCTCCATGGGTAACACTAGATTGAGTTATAAAGCACAGAAACAGGCCCTTCGGCCTATCGTGGCTGTGCCGGCTATCAAGCACCTATCTATTCTAATCCCATTTTCCAGCACTTGGCCTGTAGCCTTGTATGTTATGGCGTTTCAAGTGCTCAACTAAATACTACTTAAATGTTGTGAGGGTTCCTGCCTCTACCACCACTTCAGGCAGTGCATTCCAGATTCCAACCACCCTCTGGGTGAAAAAAGTTTTCCTCAAATCTACTCTAAACCTCCTGCACCTTACCTTAAATCTAGGCCCCCTGGTTATTGACCCCTCCGCTAAGGGAAAATGTTTCTTCCTATCGAACCTATCAATGCCCCTCATAATTTTGTATACCTCAATCGTATCTCCCTTCAGCCTTCTCTGCTCTAAGGAAAACAACCCTAGTCTTTTCAGTTTCTCTTCGTAGCTGAAATGCTCCAACCCAGGTAACATCCTGGTGAATCTCCTCTGCACCCTCTCCAGTGCAATCACATCCTTCCTATAGTGCGGTGCCCAGAACTGTACACAGTACTCCAGCTGTGGCCCAACTAGCATTTTACACAGCTCCATCATAGCCTCGCTGCTCTTGCATTCTATGCCTCGTCTAATAAAGGCAAGTATCCCATATGCCTTCCTAACCGCCTTACCTACCTGTGCCGCTGCCTTCAATGATCTATGGACAAGTACACCAAGGTCCCTCTGACCCTCTGTACTTCCTAGGGTCCTACCATCCATTGTATATTCCCTTGCCTTGTTAGTCCTCCCAAAATACATCACCTTACAGTTATCAGGATTGAATTCCATTTGCCATAGCTCCGCCCATCTTACCAGTCCATCTATATCGTCCTGTAATCTAAGTCTTTCCTTGTCTCTATTTACGACACCAACAATTTTCATGTCATCTGCGAACTTACTGATCATACCTCCTATTTTCACATCTAAATCATTAATGTACACTACAAACAGCAAGAGTCCCAGCACCGATCCCTGTGGTACACCACTGGTGATAGGCCTCCATTTACAACAACAACTCTCCACCATTACCCTCTGCCTCCTGCCACTAAGCTAATTTTGATCCAATTTGCCAAATTGCCTTGGATCCCATGGGCTGTTATCTTCTTGACCAATCTCCCATGCGGAACCTTATCAAAAGCCTTACGGAAATCCATATAGACTACATCAACTGCTTCACCCTCATCTACACATCTAGTCACCGCCTCAAAAAATTCAATCAAGTTAGTCAGACACGATCTCCCCCTGACAAAGCCATGCTAACTATTCCTGGTTAATCCCTGCCTCTCCAAGTGGAGATTAATCCTGCCTCTCAGAATTTTTTCCAATAGTTTCCCAACCACTGATGTTAGACCTCACCAGCCTGTAATTACCTGGTTTATCCCTGCTACCCTTCTTAAATAATGGTACCACATTCGCTGTCCTCCAGTCCTCTGGTACCTTTCCTGTGACCAGAGAGGATTTGAAAATTTGTGTCAGAGCTCCTGCAATCTCCTCCCTTGCCTCACATAACAGCCTGGGATACATCTCATATGGACCTGGGGATTTATCAACTTTTAAGCCTGCGAAAACAGCTAATACTTCCTCCCTTTCAATGCTAATATGTTCAGGTATATCACAATCTCCCTCCCTGATCTCTACACCTACATCGTCCTTCTTCATAGTGAACACCGATGAAAAGTAATTTTTTAAAACTTCACCTATCTCCTCCGGCTCCACACACAGATTGCCACTTTGGTCCCTAATAGGCCCTACTCTTTCCTTGGTTATCCTGTTGCCCCTAATATACTTATAAAACTCCTTAGGATTTTCCTTTATCTTGCCCGTTAATGTTTTTTCATGTCCCCTCTTCACTCTCCTAATTACTTTTTTAAGTACCCCCCTACACTTTCTATACTCCTCTAGGGCCTCCACTGTTTTCAGCACTCTGAATCTGCCGTAAGCCTCCTTTTGTTTCTTGATCCAATCCTCTATATCCCTTGACATCCAGGGTTCCCTGGACTTGTTGGTCCTACCCTTCACCTTAATGGGTACATGTTGGCTCTGAACTCTCACTATTTTCTCTTTGAATGACTCCCACTGATCTGATGTTGACTTTCCTACAAGTAGCTGCTCCCATTCCACTTTGGCCACATCCTGTTTTATCATCTTAAAATCGGCCTTCCCCCAATTCGGTACCTTTATTTCCGGTCCATCTTTGTCCTTTTCCATAACTACCTTAAATCGTACAGAGTTATGGTCACTGTCCCCGAAATTTTCCCCCACTGACACTACTAACACTTGTCCGGCTTAATTCCCGAGGATTAGGTCCCGTACTGCCCCTTCTCTTGTCGGACTTTTATTTATTTATTTTTTTAGTTAGAGATGCAGCACTGAAACAGGCCCTTCGACCCACCGAGTCTGTGCCGACCAACAACCACCCATTTATACTAACCCTACAGTAATCCCATATTCCCTACCACCTACCTACACTAGGGGCAATTTACAATGGCCAATTTACCTATCAACCTGCAAGCCTTTGGAGGAAACCGGAGCACCCAGCGAAAACCCACGCGGTCACAGGGAGAACTTTCAAACTCTGCACAGGCAGAACCCGGGTCCTGGAGCTGTGAGGTTGCGGTGCTAACCACTGCGCCGCCCAATGTGTGCTATGTACTGGCACAAAAAGCTCTCCTCTATGCATTTTAAGAATTCTGCCCCTTTTAAGCCTTTTGCACTAAGACTATCCCAGTTGATATTGGGGAAGTTGAAATCCCCTACTATTATTACCCTATTATTTTTACACCTCTCTGAGATTTCCCTATATATCTGCTCTTCTATCTCTCCCTGACTGTTTGGGGGCCTCTAGTAAAGTGATTGCCCCCTTTTTGTTTTTACGTTCTACCCATATGGCCTCATTTGAGGAACCTTCTAAGATATCATCCCTCCTTCCTGCAGTAATTGACTCCTCGATCAACAGTGCAATGCCGCCTCCTCTTTTACCTCCTCCCCTTTCATGCCTGAAGATTCTATACCCTGGAATATTGAGCTGCCAGTCCTGCCCCTCCCTCAACCATGTCTCTGTGATAGCAATACTATCATAATCCCATGTGCTAATCAATGCCCTCAGTTCATCTGCCTTACTAGTAAGCCTCCTTGCATTAAAATAGATGCAATCCAGCCTTGCATTTTTCACTTGTGCCTTAACAGGTCTATATTTGCTCTGCCTTCCAGACTGACTCTGTTTCTCTTCTATAATTTGACTGTGCATCACCCACTACTGTAAATCCACTCTGTATCCCACCCCCCTGCCAAATTAGTTTAACCTCCCCCCCCACCCCAACAGCACTAGCAAACCTTCCAGCCAGGATGTTGGTTGCTCCCGTTCCAGTTCAGGTGCAATCCATCCAACTTGTACACGTCCCACCTTTGCCAGAAACAGACCCAGTGATTTAGGAAACTAAAGCCCTCTCTCCTGCACCACCTCCTCAGCCACGCATTCATCTGCTCTATCCTCCTATTCCTATACTCACTAGCACGTGGCACTGGGAGTAATCCAGAGATTATAACCTTTGAGGTCCTGCTTATTAATCTGCTGCCTAGCTCCCTAAATTCTTGTTGCAGGACCTCATCCCTCCTTCTACCTATGTCATTGGTACCAATGTGTGCCATGACCTCTGACTGTTCACCCCCTCCCTTCAGAATGTCCTGCAGCTGTTCCAAGACATCCTTGACCCTAGCACCAGGGAGGCAACATGCCATCCTGGAGTCTCGTTTGCGGCCACAGAAACGTCTGTCTGTTCCCCTTACAATTGAATCCCCTATCAGTATGGCTCTCCCACTCTTTTTCATCCCCTCCTGTGCAGCAGAGCCATCTGTGGTGCCATGAACTTAGCTGTTGCTGCTTTCCCCGGGAGGCCATCCCCCCAACAGTATCCCAAGCGTTATATCTGTTTGAGTGAGGGATGGTCACAGGGGCCTCCTGCACAACCTGCCTGCGCCTACTACTCCTCCTGGTGGTCACCCATCCCTTTTCTGCCTTTGCAGCCATTACCTGCAGTGTGACCAACTCGCTAAACGTGCTATGCACGACGTCCTGAGCATCACGGGTGCTCCACAGTGAGTCCATCCGCAGCTCCAGCTGTGCAATGCGGTCAGCTAGTAGCTGCAGCTGGACCCACTTCCTGCACACATTGTCGCCAGGGACACTGGAAGTGTCCCTGATTTCCCACATAGCACAGGAAGAGCATGCCACGGGGCTGAGCTCTCCTGCCATGACATAGCCTTAGATTAAGCTCCTTAGTTACTCCCTTTAATTTAGCGTACTAATTACGCTAGGGACCTTATTCTACTCCAAACACTACCTACTACAATTTAAATTTAAATAAACCTTTATTTTTACTTCGGCTATTGAAACTAGTAAAAAAGGGTAGAAATACTCACCTGTTCCTACTTACCTATCAGCTGCCTCCCATTGCAACGTGTCACTTTCTGAACTGTTACGTCAGTCATGGAAATCTCTCGCTGTCCCTGTGAGAGTCTGTGAGAGTATGCCTTTTTAAACTGCTGGGACTCCTGCTCGCTGGTGCCTGTCTCCTTGCAGGTCCGCGTGGTCTCGCTCTGTCCCTGGTCTCTCGCAGCCTCTTTTAAACTTATTGAATTTTTTTCCCACTTACCGATACGGTCAATCATAGTCTCTATTTTTATCCCAGAATAAAACACACCAACCAGATTTCTTTCATAAACAATAAAATTATCCGTTTATTATAAAACAAGTCTTAACCAGTAATGAAATAAAGCATAAATACCCAGACTAAAATATTCAAGTTCCCTTTTTACCTTAGCCCCTCACACTCACACATACACTTGTTAACCAGAAAAATAAAGAGATTTTGTTTTTCAGGCTCTATTACAGACAAAAAAACCCACTTAGGCTGAATACTTGCTCCTTCTTGAAGAAACGGTAGATGAGATGTGTTGTGTTCCAAAACTAGCACACAGTCTGGCCTCCGAGTACACGTAGACGGGTCACTGGGATCTTTTAGAACAGTTCTTTTCAGGCAGCATTGAGAATTAATTTAGCAGGCTTTTCTTCAAAGACAGGAGACAAGATGTGTTGATACAGCGGACTTCTCAGAGTCTTTTAGAGAGGTGCTGGAAATCTGAGCTGGGATGTGGTCTTCTCTTCTTCCTTGGGAATTATCTTCTCTCTTTGGAATTTCTCTTCTCTTCTTGGAAGTTCTCTCCCTTCTTATACAGTTCAACTTCAACTCAAAATAATTGAAAAGTGAAACCGACAACAGGAGGTCAACCTTTTGACTTCCATCAATCTTGATCTGTCACTTCTTTTTAAACAACTTCTCCAGGTGTCCAAATTTCTCTGTTGTTTATTGAGCTGGAAATCAGGTGGTTTCCCGGAAAGGCTTGTTGTTGTTGCTGGAAGTCAGGTGGTTTCCCAGAAAGTCTTGTTTTCCTCAATGCCCCTTTTGAAAAACATTTGCAGGGACTGTTTTTCTAAGTCAAGTGTCCTTTACATGACCCCCTTTGAAAACCCCAAAGTTAAACATTTCTTCAAGCTTTCAAAAATGAATCCTCAAAAAATATATTTAACAGAACACAGAGGCACTTTTGTAGCAACTCCCACCGCAAAACCTCATACCAGACGTGCAGATCCCAACTGGGCATGGAAGGCCGCATGCCCACTACACTGCATAGCCGATTTTACAATCATTAAAGTGATTGGGTGAAGAATCAGGTGAGCCACACTGCAGATGCGCCCAAAAATGTGACCTGTTTCACCGTATGCAAAATCAGCCCTTCAGTTATATACTTTCAGATACCTTCATGGCCTCATCTCTTCCAATCTCTGTAACCTCCTCCAGCCCCTCAACTCTCTGAGATATCTGTGCTCAAATTCTGTTATTTTGCACATCCCCAATTTTAATTGCTCCACCTTCGGTAGCCATACCTTCATCTGCCTAGGCCCTAAGCTCTGGAATTCCCTCCCTACACCTCTCCACCTCTCTATCTCTCTTTCCTCTTTTAAGATGCTCCTTACAACCTACCTCTGTGACTGAGAACCTGTCCTAATAGCTCCTGATGTGATTTGGTGTCAAATTTCGTCTAATTACACTTCTGTGAAGGTGCTATGTAAGTGCAAGTTGCTGTTGACCTCTTTCAAACCAGGGTTTTTAAATGTTGCTCTTGTTAATGAACCAGCACTTGACAACGTCCTAGCCCTTCATACTTTGTTCACTATTTTAGCAGAGATGCCAGTCCATTTTAAGATGATGGGTGTTTCTGGTAAAAGGTCAATATTCTGTTACGTTAACTCGCTTCCTATCCCCATGGATGCTGTCTGACGTGCTGAGTACTGTTTTTAATTTAAAAATAAATTGGCTTAATGCCTGTATTAATTTAGTGGACAGAAGAATAGGACACAATCTCATTAAGTGTTAACTAAAACAGCACAGGCTGAAAATACACAGCAGATCAGGGAGCATCTGTGGAGAAACAGAATTCATTCTGTCAGTCAGCATTTCAGGGCTAAGACCTATGGGTTTAAAGAAAAGCTTGATAAGGCGTGAGGGAAAAGGAATAGAAGGTTATGCTGATGGGGTTAGATAAAGAGAAGTATGAGGAGACTAAAATAGGGAATAGACGCCAGCATTGACCAGTTGAATGGCCTGTTTCAGTGCTGTATATTCTATGTAATTCTATGTAAGACTCTTCCTCATGACTGATTTCATTAATTGCTCGGCTACAAATGTCACTAAAAATCATTTCCAGGTTCAATAAATGCTGCATTTGTCAGCCGGTAGCACGCTTGTCTCTAAATTGCAACATTTTGGGTTCAAATACCAATCCAGGGTTTGAGCACAATAATCAAGGCTGACACTCCAGTGCAGTACTGAGGGAGTGCTGTTGTTTAGATGAGATGTTAAACTCTGCCTGCTTTGTTGGATGTAAAATATCCGATCCACTATTTTGAAGAAGAGTAGAGGAGTTATCCTTGGTGTCCTGGCCAATATTTATCCCTTAATATCACAAAACAGTATATCTGATCAGTATCGCATTGTTGTTTGTGGGAGCTTGCTCTGTGCAAATTGGCTACCATCTTTCCTACATTGCAACAGTGACTACAATTCAAAAGTGCTTCATTGTCTGTAAAGTGTTTTGAGATGTCTTGTGGTCGTAAAAAGCCGTCTATAAATGTAAATCTTTCTTTTTTTTCCTTTGTATTTTCTAAGATTTAACACTCATGGTTGAGTAATCTTTAACTTCTCCACAAAAGGAGTAATGTGGCAAAACTGATCACTCACTGCTTAGAGGACCAGCTTGATCTTTATTCCATTGCGATCAGGTTAACACCCAAGTGATAAAGTTGAAAATTATGTGTGTGCTTATCTGTGTCTGTTTTGAATAATGAGTGATTTGTACAATGATGCCTGTAGTTATATGTTCATGTGCTTTATCCTTCTTTTTTTTTGGAAATGGAATTCCCTGCAAATTTCGTGTTATTGGATGCCTAGGAGGAGATTTACCAGAATGGTACCAGGAATGCGGGGCTTCAGTTAGTTGGAGAGACTTGAGAATCTGTGATTGTTCTGTGTAGAAGTTCAATGGGAGTTTTAGTTGAGGTGTTCAAAATCATGAAGGGTTTTGGTAGAGTAAATAAGGAAAAACTGTTTCCAGTGGCAGATGGGTTGGTAACCAGGGGACACAGATTTAAGGTATTTGGTCAAAGAATCAGAGGCATGATGAGGCGAAATTTGTTTACACAGCGAATTGCTATGAACTGGAATTCACTGCCTGAAAGGGTGATGCAAGCAGATTCAATAGCAACTTTCAAAAGGGAATCAGATAAATACTTGAAGGAGAAAAACTTACAGGTCTACAGGGAAAGAGCAGGAAACTGGGACTAATTGAATTGAATAGCTGTTTCAAGGAGCTGGCTCAGGCACGATGGCCTGAATGGCCTTTTTCTTTGCTGCACCATTTCATGATTTTTAGATGATTGTATTGCAAATTGCAAGTTCTTTGGAAAATATATTTCTGTGACTTCACATTCTTGCTGCTCTGCATTATAATGGAGCTTCCTTACCTTCATGGACAATTCCTCGGGGAATGCAGACAATATATTATGTGCAGAAATAGAAAGAATGGGAAATGTCTCCACATGAGCAGGAGATTCAGTGTCTGGAACTCTAAGATTGCTCCCTCGATGGGAGCTGTAGATAATGCCCATTTCTATTCATTAAGAGTGGATGGTTTTATAAAAATATGAATTGATTTTGATAATATGAATGTGCATACAATTCCATTGAGGTTGTTCAGCATCCCTGGCTGTGTTCCATACATTGGAAAGCCATCATACTTGATGGATTCTGCCTTCACACACTGTAGATTAAAGCCCATTGCTGTTCTTGCTGTCTTTTCCATGTATTGAGTTTCCATTATATCCACACTACTGCAGAGATTGTCAGGTTGGATAGCGAATTGGCGTGATATTGGCGATGCCCAACATGGCAGTCAGGATGGCCCAAACCACTGCAGGTTCGATCGTCATGGCAGTTTGTTGGCAGGAAAATCAACTACCTATTGCACGCAGGTGGTAAAGCCTATTGAGGAGGCTGGTGGTGGGGGTGGGGTGGGGGGGTGGGTGGGTGGTATTGCAGATGTCAGGAGGACCAAGAACGAGCCAGAGTATTCCTGCTTCTCTCGACCCCCAAAGAATTCAAAAACCCAAAATTCCCACCATTTGGGAGAAGACTTTCATTGTTCCTTTGAGAACATATTCCACACATTTCTCCTTGAAAGTTGTAATGGGGTCCTACAACAGCCACAGGACACCAATTTGCATATCTAAATAGTCTCCTGTCCCTTCTGCATCCAGTCTCTTCAAATTGTGGTCTCTTATGCATCCCCGATTTTCATTGCTCCACCATTGGTGGCCATGCCTTCAGCTGCCTGGGCCCTAAGCTCTGGAATTCCCTAAATCTCTCCACCTCGCTACCTCTCTTTCCTCCTTTAGGATGGCCATTAAAAACTACCTCTTTGACCAAACTTTTGGTGATCTACCCTCATATCTCCAATGTGACTCCTGTGAAGAGCCTCAGGATGTTTTACTATGTGAAAGGTGCTATATAAATACAAGTTGTTGATGTTTTTGTTTTCGGCAGGTGTACCAAGCGCCTATTTAAAGATTTGCCTGATAGTCGATTGAGACAGGTTAATGAGTGTACAAGGTCCCCACCATACTTTCAGCTGCCGGTTACCCCTTATTCAGGTGACAAATGCACAACCCTGCGTTGAAAGCCCTTCAGCTACATTTTTAATAGTTTAGTTGCAATTTCATTGCACATTGTTTAAGTCAATGTTTTCGTCGGAATTTCTAGATATATAGCTCAAGACCCTTGGCACTCACATTATCAGTTTTTATTTGAATTTGTTTTTGTCTTGTTTTATTTTATTTATCCCCTCTCCATTGTTTCAACTGAAGACAAGTCACCTTGGGCAAGAAATGAATATCTGATTCCTCAGTCTGGGGGCAAAGCTAAATGATTTGGATTGAAATAATCTCAGAAGAGGACGAAATCATATACATCAGTCTGGCCTGTCATGCACCCAGAGAAAGCATTTTGGCCTGTGTCCCTTGGAACATATGCATCACAGTTAAATTCCATCTAAGTGCCAGAATGGCCTTGTGATTTCTGGTGACCATGATATAATGCTGTCACTGTACTTGCGTTCATCACAGTATGTGTCTGGCCATCCTTCATTACTTGTTAACGTCATGAGTTTAAAAGAAAAGTCAATGGGGATACAAGTCTGCTTTTTGTCCTGAACAATGAGTGCTTGTAGAAAGAATCCATTGACAATCTTGTTATATATAATACATTCTGAGATCTTCCCTCAGGTATAGTTCCTTCACAGCATTGAATATATTATGATACCTCAGACAAGTGAAGAACTCCTGCAAATAAGCTTGAACAGCAGAAACATAAAGTATGACATGATAGAATCACATTTGAAGATGCTGACATGGGCCGGAGTGTTTTACAAGGGAGTGATCTATTGAGGAGTTTAAAATATGTTGCAGACAACAAATGCGATACATGAGGAAATAGCAATGCAACCTGAGACTAAGGAGGTGTTACATCCTTGAAATATGCTCCTGTGTTATACTGTTAGAGCTGGCGGACTATTATTTTCAGTTTTTGGCAAGCATTTCTTTGCTAACATTGGGTGACAGGTAGACTGTTGAAATCAAAATACACGATTTGAACTAAAGCCAGACTTTGCAGTGTTTGGAGCTGCACTTATACTGGATATTGTGTCATTGTCTGTCAATGAAAACACACTGTATGTCACACAGGAATAAATAAATCAATGCTCACTTTCGCTGTGAATTTGCATTGCTTTTCACTTGTTCTTAAAGTGGAAACATCTTCACAAAATAGTTTTTGTTTGGGCAGAGTGAAGAACCACATCATCATGTGCGTGTCAATTCATGAAAATATATTTGTAATCTGATGAGAAAGATGATTGCCAATTATTTTTTACAATGTTCCTTTAAATTGAAACTCTACTGTCAGTTTATCTTTTTTTAAGGCTGCTGCTTGTCTGTCAAGATGGATTGAATAATTTCTTCAAGTGTGGAACTGTATCCTGCATAATTTGAATACACTCTGCTCATGCAGTAGTATTGTAACCCATGTATTACATCTGGAAGCCTTTTAGCAGGAACCTCCATGCCGGCTATTATAAAAGATTATCCTTAAATCCCATTATTACCTGGGTGAATTCAATTTCAGGTCTTGCTGATCACAAATCATATGAGGTATACTCTTGCATTGCCTGGTATCATTGGAAAAATTAGATGCGAATTATTATTTATGATTCATTGCCAGGTTCAATTAGCCTCTGTGTCTATTGAGCAGTTATCTGGAACAATCGAGATTTATGCAACTAAATTTCCAGTAAGGAAATGCAACCTTTTGGACGTGCAACAGTTAAAAACCTTTACAACCCTGAGCAATTGATAGCTGACAAAAAGGACAGAGCCTTTTCAAAATATTAGATCAGTTTGGATATGTTGCTAATGATTAATTTCAGACAGGCTATCAAAAATTGTAAATTCCCCTTTGAAAGTTATTACTGAATTTCCTTCCTCAACTCTTTCAGGCAGTGCATTTCTGATCATAACACCTCACTGTGTAAAAATAATTCTCCTAATCTCACCTCAGGTGCTTTTCCTGATTACCTTAAATAGAGTCATAGAGTTATACAGCACAGAAACAGGCCTTTCAGCCCATCATGTCTGTGCCGGCCATCAAGCACCTAACTATTCTAATCCCATTTTCCGGCACTTGGCCCATAGCTTTGTATGCTATGGCATTTCAAGTGCTCATCTAAATACTTCTTAAATGTTGTGAGGGTTCCTGCCTCTACCAGCTCTTCAGGCAGTGCGTTCCAAATTCCAACCACTATCTGAGTGAAAACATTTTTCCTCAAATCCACTCTAAACCTCATGCCCCTTACTTTAAATCTAGGCCCCCTGGTTATTGACACCTCCGCTAAGGGAAAAAGTTTCTTCCTATCGAACCTATCAGTGCCCCTCATAATTTTGTAAACCTCAATCAGGTCCCCCCTCAGCCGTCTCTGCTCTAAGGAAAACAACCCTAGCCTTTTCAGTCTCTCTTCATAGCTGAAATGCTCCAGCCCAGGCAACCTCCTGGTGAATCTCCTCTGCACCCTCTCCATTGCAATCACATCCTTCCTGACCTGAAACGTTAACTCTGCTTCTCTCTCAACAGATGCTGCCAGACCTGCTCAGTATTTCCGGCAATTCTTGTTTTTACATCCTTCCTATAGTGCGGTGCCCAGAACTGTACACAGTACTCCAGCTGTGGCCTAACTAGCGTTTTATACAGCTCCATCATAACCTCCCTGCTCTTATATTCTATGCCTCAGCTAATAAAGGCAAGTATCCCATTTGCCTTTCTAACCACCTTATCTACCTGTACTGCTGCCTTCAGTGATCTATGGACAAGTATACCAAGGTCCCGCTGACCCTCTGTACTTCCGAGGGACCTACCATCCATTGCATATTCCCTTGCCTTGTTGGTCCTCCCAAAATGCGTCACCTCACATTTCTCAGGATTAAATTCCATTTGCCACTGCTCTGCCCATCTTACCAGTCCATCTATATCGTCCTGTAATCTAAGGCTTTCCTCGTCGCTATTAACGACACCAACAATTTTCGTGTCATCTGCGAACTTACTGATCATACCTCCTATATTCACGTCTAAATCATTAATGTACACTACAAACAGCAAGGGCCCCAGCACCGATCCCTGTGGTACACCACTGGTCACATGCTTCCAATCACAAAAACAACCCTCGACCATCACCCTCTACCTTCTGCCACTAAGCCAATTTTGGATCCAATTTGCCAAATTGCCATGCATCCCCTGGGCTCTTACTTTCTTAACCAATCTCCCATGCGAAACCTTACCAAAAGCCTTACATAAATCCATGTAGACTACATTAACTGCTTTACCCTCATCTACACATCTAGTCACCGCCTCGAAAAATTCAGTCAAGTTAGTTAGACACAATTTCCCCCTGACAAAGCCATGCTGACTATCCCTGATTAATCCCTGCCTCTCCAAGTGGAGATTAATCCTGTCTCTCAGAATTTGTTTCCAATAGTTTCCCTGCCACTGATGTTAGACTCACCAGCCTGTAATTACCTGGTTTATCCCTGCTACCCTTCTTGAATAATGGTACCACATTCGGGTCCATTGGTTACCAACCCTTCTACCAGCTCTATCTATCTACTCTACCAAAACAGCTTATAAATTTCAAACATCTCTATTAAATCTCCCTTTAACCTTCTCTGCTGTAAGAACAATACAGCTTCTCTAGTCTTTCCACATAACTGAAGTCCCTCATCCCTGATAGCATTCTAATAAATCTGTTCTGTACTCTCTCCAAAGAATGAATTTTGGAAAGGGGCCGTAGTTAAATACAGATCATCAGATGACAAACTAGGTACTGTTTAGAATTTGATAGATGGATAAATAGTCCTGAAGAAATTTTAAAGATCATAAATATTGTTTCACAAACATATTTCTGGAAACCTCTGACTATTTTGTATCTCAATTTTACTATTATCCCTTTTTTTAAACTAAGACTCTCAATCTCTGTACTTCTCTGGACAACTGTGTGAAATGGTACGCAAGTACTACAATATTAGCTGTCTGAAGAAGTGTCTCTCCTACTTCAGCCATTGTAAAATTCAATTTGAACGCGCACTCCATTTGGCATTTAACAGTTTCCAAAGAGCCCTGTCAATGGACAAGACAATGAGATGTTGTCATGTTAGACTCTTTCCTCTGTGAGAGACGAGCAGGGATGGAAGTAAGGCAAAATAAGTGGCCAGATTTGCAGTAAGGTAAATGTTACATTAGTCAGCTGCATTCTGTATTCATGGCTATTTTTCTTTGCAGGGCGACAGTTAATAACTGGCAGGCAGTTGCAAGATTGCCATTTAAATCTCTTGAAGCTTGAAAGTTGTTTTTTATTGGCTTAAGACATGTTCAATACTTCATGCTATTGTCTGCTTCCTGTCCTAACGAGTAGGTTTGAGAAAGAGCCAATGAGAGGAATCTGGATCAGTAATATCCAGATTTACTTATTTCCTGGGACGGCCATTTGGGAGGAAGATCTTGAGGCAAGGTGGAACATTTGGGCTCAGAGGCGTTCGAGTATATTAGAATTAGAATTAGAACATTACAGCGCAGTACAGGCCCTTCGGCCCTCGATGTTGCGCCGACCTGTGAAACCATCTGACCTACACTATTCCATTTTCATCCATATGTCTATCCAATGACCACTTAAATGCCCTTAAAGTTGGCGAGTCTACTACTGTTGCAGGCAGGGCGTTCCACGCCCCTACTACTCTCTGAGTAAAGAAACTACCTCTAACATCTGTCCTATATCTATCACCCCTCAACTTAAAGCTATGTCCCCTCGTGTTTGCCATCACCATCCGAGGAAAAAGACTCTCACTATCCACCCTATCTAACCCTCTGATTATCTTATATGTCTCTATTAAGTCACCTCTCCTCCTCCTTCTCTCCAACGAAAACAACCTCAAGTCCCTCAGCCTTTCCTCGTAAGACCTTCCCTCCATACCAGGCAACATCCTAGTAAATCTCCTCTGCACCCTTTCCAAAGCTTCGACATCCTTCCTATAATGCGTTGACCAGAACTGCACGCAATACTCCAGGTGCGGCCTCACCAGAGTTTTGTACAGCTGCAGCATGACCTCGTGGCTCCGAAACTCGATCCCCCTACTAATAAAAGCTAACACACCATATGCCTTCTTAACAGCCCTTTTAACCTGGGTAGCAACTTTCAGGGATTTATGTACCTGGACACCAAGATCTCTCTGTTTATCTACACTACCAAGAATCTTCCCATTAGCCCAGTACTCTACATTCCTGTTACTCCTTCCAAAGTGAAGCACCTCACACTTTTCCGCATTAAACTCCATTTGCCATCTCTCAGCCCAGCTCTGCAGCCTATCTATGTCCCTCTGTACCCTACAACATCCTTCGGCACTATCCACAACTCCACCGACCTTCGTGTCATCCGCAAATTTACTAACCCACCCTTCTACACCCTCTTCCAGGTCATTTATAAAAATGACAAACAGCAGTGGCCCCAAAACAGATCCTTGCGGTACACCACTAGTAACTATACTCCAGGATGAACATTTGCCATCAACCACCACCCTCTGTCTTCTTTCAGCTAGCCAATTTCTGATCCAAAGCTCTAAATCACCTTCAACCCCATACTTCTGTATTTTCTGCAATAGCCTACCGTGGGGAACCTTATCAAACGCCTTACTGAAATCCATATACACCACATCCACTGCTTTACCCTCATCCACCTGTTTGGTCACCTTCTCGAAAAACTCAATAAGGTTTGTGAGGCACGACCTACCCTTCACAAAACCGTGCTGACTATCGCTAATGAACTTATTCTTTTCAAGATGATTATAAATCCTGTCTCTTATAACCTTTTCCAACATTTTACCCACAACCGAAGTAAGGCTCACAGGTCTATAATTACCAGGGCTGTCTCTATTCCCCTTCTTGAACAAGGGGACAACATTTGCTATCCTCCAGTCTTCCGGCACTATTCCTGTCGACAATGACGACATAAAGATCAAGGACAAAGGCTGTGCAATCTCCTCCCTGGCTTCCCAGAGAATCCTAGGATAAATCCCATCTGGCCCAGGGGACTTATCTATTTTCACACTTTCCAAAATTGCTAACACCTCCTCCTTGTGAACCTCAATCCCATCTAGCCTAGTAGTCTGAATCTCAGTATTCTCCTTGACAACATTTTCTTTCTCTACTGTAAATACTGACAAAAAATATTCATTTAACGCTTCCCCTATCTCCTCTGATTCCACACACAACTTCTCACTACTATCCTTGATTGGCCCTAATCTAACTCTAGTCATTATTTTATTCCTGATATACCTATAGAAAGCCTTAGGGTTTTCCTTGATCCTATCCGCCAATGACTGCTCGTGTCCTCTCCTTGCTCTTCTTAGCTCTCCCTTTAGATCCTTCCTGGCTAGCTTATAACTCTCAAGCGCCCTAACTGAGCCTTCACGTCTCATCCTAACATAAGTCTTCTTCTTCCTCTTGACAAGCGCTTCAACCTCTTTAGTAAACCACGGCTCCCTCGCTCGACAACTTCCTCCCTGCCTCACAGGTACATACTTATCAAGGACACGCAGTAGCTGCTCCTTGAATAAGCTCCACATTTCGTTTGTGCCCATCCCCTGCAGTTTCCTTCCCCATCCTACGCATCCTAAATCTTGCCTAATCGCATCATAATTTCCTTTCCCCCAGCTATAATTCTTGCCCTGCGGTATGTACCTGTCCCTGCCCATCGCTAAGGTAAACCTAACCGAATTGTGATCACTATCACCAAAGTGCTCACCTACATCTAAATCTAATACCTGGCCGGGTTCATTACCCAGCACCAAATCCAATGTGGCATCTCCCCTGGTTGGCCTGTCTACATACTGTGTCAGAAAACCCTCCTGCACACACTGGACAAAAACTGACCCATCTAAAGTACTCGAACTATAGTATTTCCAGTCAATATTTGGAAAGTTAAAGTCCCCCATAACAACTACCCTGTTACTCTCGCTCCTGTCGAGAATCATCTTCGCTATCCTTTCCTCTACATCTCTGGAACTATTCGGAGGTCTATAGAAAACTCCCAACAGGGTGACCTCTCCTCTCCTGTTTCTAACCTCGGCCCATACTACCTCAGTAGACGAGTCCTCAAATGTCGTTTCTGCCGCTGTAATACTCTCCTTGATTAACAATGCCACACCCCCCCCTCTTTTACCATCTTCTCTGTTCTTACTGAAACATCTAAATCCCGGAACCTGCAACATCCATATCGGGTGGGCACCTGAACTATTAATGATGCAACGTGAGTGCATGACTCAGAAAGATAAGGGATGAGGCTGACTGTGTGCCATCCAAAAGAAGTTGGGGAAAAAATGACACTGCCTTTCTTCAATTGTCTGTTTTCTATGCAGCGTTTGATTGCTCTGCATTGGACCAACCTTGACTTTTAACAATTTTAGCAAACTTTGATGTGCCCAGCAACAGGCTGCAAAAAAGGAAGTGGCATTGCATGTCATACTGTACTTGGACTTAAATGCCTCTGATTGAGCCAGAAATTCCAATGAGCAATAACGAGCTGGGGAAGTATGAGTGTAAGTTGGGGGTATGGGGGGGATGTGGTGGCTGTGTAGTCGGATGCAAGGGGCATCTCTTTCAGACAAGGCTCATGATTCCTGTCAGGAATCCGGGCACTGACACAGAGCATGGCTACAGCGAGAGCCATCTTACCACCAGAAATAGCATTAAGCAACAGTTGGTGTGCTGATGTGACACTTCTGCTGTCATGTCCAGATTTGCAGTATGTCTATGATCATGCATCCAGATTTCTGATCATTTGCTGCATGTTGCACGACATTGCGATAATGAGGGACTGGCCTTGAGCACCATGTGAGCAGAAAGAAATTCAGGAGGAGGAGAAAGAGAAGGAAGAGCAGGAGCAACATCGTTCTCCAGTGCTCCTAATGGCAACTCATTCAAGAGCACCGAACATGAACTATCCCCACTCACCCCTAATAGACCTACAGTCCTGCAATGCTAATCAGCACTTCCTTACTATCATCTGATTGCCTTCCTTCAGTTCAATCTCATGAGTCTTGCCCTTCACTACAACTATTAGCACCAGCACCAGAAAAAAAAGTCAAATTTCAATTTAATCTGTGTACAAGGGTGCAGAAGTTGCTGAAATATTCAACAAACTGTGTTCACCATTAGTTAGACTTGCCCTTTCCTGTTTAATCATCATGATATTTCGTGTAGCAAGTTGCTGAAAGTGCTAAGTGATAACGGTGCAGTGCCTTCTCCAGAGCATCTGGGATCTGAGTGAACAGGGTAAACAACTTTGTTTAAAGAAACATAATCAGATTGAAGGACTATCAAATTAACAGCACAAGGACTGAGAAAGAAGCGTAAATTAGAGTGAGTGAATTCAATGTCAAATCAGTTACAGGAAGAGAAATAAAGAGAGGGATAAAGTGAAATAGAAAATAGAGACAGAAAGGAAAAGTAATTTAAAAAAAAAACTTTAATTTTAAATTTTATATTTTTGAAAGTTCCAACAATTAAAGCCTGAAGGAATGAGACTCCACATTTGTAATGGTTAATTTTCAGTGCTAGAGAGGTTAACTGGCAGTAATTGACATTTCTCGCAGTGTTAAAAGCATACCTAGACTTGAAATGACTTGACAACTTTCTGATGTGAGTTTACTTCATATCTACCATGCAAGTACAGGAACTTTATGCCATTCAATGCATTTGAATGAGAAGCCAGACAAGACAGCAAGATTCCGCTTTCTCAAAGTTAATGGTGGAGCAGCACATCTCTAACAGCAACTTCTGCATTTCAGTGTTTAATCAGGCATCTGCCCTAGCCTGAAGTTTTTATGGCATTTACCCTTAAATAATGGTGAGCACTATTAGCCTCAATGTTATTTCAACAACCAATTTTAGGCTAATATTTTACACCTGTCTTGTGTGCTTGTTTAGGTATACTAATACTCTTGCAAAGTGTTTCCTAATCGTTACAACTGGGAGGTGAATGACTGCTGACCTTCCACTGAGAAAACTGTAAATGGCCACGATGGACAACCTCGAGCAGCCTTGATGGCCCGATTGCAGACAGCAGCATCTAAGCTGGCTTTGTGGCTCTAACAAGGGCAGTAGCAGAGTGGGTAGTGAGGGAGCAGGGATGCTGTCTTCCTAAGAGAGGAGAGTAAATGTCTCTCCCATAGACCTATGGCCACTCTCGTGGGAGTGCACCTTAGCACTCTGAAAGCTCTGTGCAAGAAGGTGGTTCAGGAGTGAGGTGATGCTCCGGCAACTCCAGTCAATACTGGACTCCAGTGCCCAGATGGTAGCCATCAGTGTGGATTTTATTGGTATTATTAATGAACAAGTAATTCAGCATGCTGGACTATTACTCAAGGAGACTGTGAATTCAAATTCCATTGTGGCAAATTGAAGATTTGAATTCAGTTTAAAACAAAAAATCTGGAAATAAAAAGCTGGTATGAGTAAAAGTGAGCAAGGATCTGTCAGATTGTCATAGAAAATGAATTGATTCACTGTCGTCCTTATCCGGCATGTATATGGCTTCAGTCCTACATTAATTTCACTGCCCTCGAAAGCGGTCAAGCAAGCCACTCAGTTATATCAAGATTTGAGCAGTTCAAGATGAAGCACTTTGGTAGGGCAATTAGGGAGGGACAATAAATGTCATCTTGCCAGTGCTGTATCTTGAGAATGAATGAATGTATAGGACTATTAGTCAGTCTGTGCTGTATTCCTGGAATCAGCAGAGATAGATGAGCCAATTGTGTTGAAGTCTTTGTTGAACTCTGAAAAACAGCTCACTTGTAGCTGGTCATAACTCTCCTGTGATGCTGTAGTATACATTTTGCATTTGATAAAGAGGAAACACGAGATAATTGGAAACACAAGTGTAAGCATTGTGCCCAGCTGTTGGGCATGAGTGCAAAGCATACCAAATCAACATTGGCCCAACCTGCGGCCAACCTGCTAAATTCTTTGGGATAAGGATGCCTAAAACACCTAGTAGACCCCATGGTTATATTAATGAGGGGCCTAGTGGCCTTTTAAAGGACCTTTTGGCGATACTTGTCAGTACAGAGCAGCAAGTGGCTTGAAATTCCATTCAGTCCTTCTGAAGAGCAAGAGGTCTGTGCAGGCATGACACCCAGATTATTTAGCTGAGGCATGAAGCCCAATGTCATGCTGGCCTTGGGCCTCTAGCTCTGTTTGGGTAAGTGCTGCTCGCACAGTGATGAGTCTAGGGCCTAATTTCTTCCTTATTATGTACATATATGTTCTGAAATTACTTAAGGCGACGATGGCAAATGTACACAACAACAATTTGCATTTATATAGCACTTTTAAGTTGTAAAGTCCCAAGGTGCTACAAGGTATTATCAAAAAATGTTTGACACTGAGCCACATAACGAGATATTAGGACAGATGACCAAAAGCTTGATCAAAGAGGTAGGTTTTAAGGAGCATCTTAAAAGCGGAGAGGGAGCTAGAGATGTAGAGAGGTTTAGGGAAGGAATTACCCGATCTGAGGGACAAGGAAACTGAAGACATGGCCTCCAATGGTGGAGCAATTAAAATCAGGGATGCTCAAGAGGCCAGAATTGGAGGAGTACAGAAACTGTGGAAGGTGACAGGGCTGGAGGAGGTGACAGAGATAGGGAGGACTGAGGCCGTAGAGGTATTTGAAAACATTTATGAGAATTTTTAAATTGAGGCATTGCTGGACCGGATGTCAATAGAGGGGTGATGAGTCAATGGGACATGGTAGTATATGGTTTAGTATATGGGTAATATGGGTAGCAGAGTTTTGGATGAGTTCAGGTTTATGGAGGGTGGAAAATGGGAGGCCAGCCAGAAGTGTGCTGGAATAATTAAGTCTAGAGATAACAAAGGCATGAAAAAAGGTTTCAGCAGCAGATGAGCTGAGGCAGGGATGGAGTCAGGCAATGCTGTGAAGGTGGAAGTAGGTAGTATAAAGGATGGTCAGAATATCAAAAGCAGTGTAATACGAAACAAATTCAGTCCATTTGCTACTTACAGGACTTGGTTCTAAAATATTTAAAAGCACTTTAAAATGTGTTGGCTCAAAGCTTCTGCTGTCTAATAATCAATGGTGTAGTCCTTAGAGCATATGTCAGACACTACCATCCAGAACAACTAATTAGCAATTCTCTGATTTAAATAGCGGTTAATTTTGTAAATCCATTGTATCCTCTCTATCCCCTCAAATGGAAGCAACTAGCACTGCACTTCAGTCTCTCGCACCATAAAATGTGCATTAATGTTGCAAGAATCGAGGTGGACTAGACTATGCAATCCATTGTTGCTTTGAAACTTGCCGAGTGCATCAATACAGTCTAGGGCTGTCATCTTTTGTCAACTCAAGATCCAATAAAACCTGTGATGGGTTGGGCAGGAAGTGGGGATCATGATTTCAGTTCTGGGGCCAGCTTTGCTTCTGATGAAAATCACTGAGACACAGAAGTAAGTGGATAAAGTTGGCTCTCTTTTTTGTACTGTATTTTAGAAATTTTTACGTATTTGGCGGTTTGATTTCATAACATTCCTCCTGATAGGTAACCTTTTCTCTCCATGTTTTAAACCGTGCATAGGGCTTTTGAAAGCAAAGAGAAGCAAAATAGCTGAAGGATTTGCTTCTCAAATGTCTGCTTTATTCTTGAGATTTAATTTCTCACACTGAATAAACAGATATGGAAGAAGCGTTAGGTTTTAGTGCACACCCTGATTTTCACAGTTTTTACCTTATTTTCACAGACCCTGACTCTGTTATTTGTCACCTGTGAAATAAGAGCAACTTTAGTACCTGTCACCTGCTGCACTGTGCATATCTTTCACCTGATGAAAGCAGCAAGTTCACCTCCCACATGATTACCCCTCCTACACACAGGCACCACAAAAACACGAGAGATCCTTAGCCTCACGACTGTGCTAACTCTGATCATTAGCGTAATTATGTGTGTATGAATAAATTTCACAAATGCAGTTTAATAGACGAAAGATCCTATATCCAGCTGACCGCTGCATCGAGAAAGAGATGTGCATGCCTGGCATATGTTGTCTTTTGCTGAACCTTGGAATTTGTATAATTTCTGACAATCTTTTATGGCATGAATTTGACAAATCTGTCACATTTAACTAGTGCCATTACATTAGTGCATTTGTTTTATTGCTAGGCAAGATATAAAAGCCCAGAGCAATACAGCAAATCACTTTGATAATATTCCTTTTACATTGAACTTACATCATGGAAACTGGCCAACCAGTCCGTCTTGGGCAGTACTGAGCAGTGGTCCAAATCCTGTGGGCCAACTCTGTTCATATATCCGGTTTTTAATCCTTCTTTCCTTTAACCACTTACATATCCTGTTCTTCAGTGTTGACATAGTTTCTATTTCAATCTCAAGCCTTTAAGAGTCTGCTTAAAACACACCACTTTGACTAATCTTTCAGTTACCCCTCCTAAGATCTCCTCCGTCAGCTCATTATGCCTGATTGCGCTTCTGTGAAACACCTAGGATGTTTTTTATACATAGGAACACAACATAAAAAAGGAGTTGGAGTAGGCCATTTGTCCCTTCAAGCCTGCCCTTTCATTCAATAAGATCATGGCTGATCTACTTTAACTCCACCTTCCCTCACTATCCCCATAACCCTTAATGCCTTCAGTATCCAAAAATCTATCAACCTCTGTCTTAACTATACTCAACGATTGAGCATCCACTAAAATAAAAGCAAAATACTGCGGATGCTGGAAATCTGAAACAAAAGCAAGAAATGCTGGATTCACTCAGCAGGTCTGGCAGCATCTGTGGAAAGAGAAGCAGAGTTAACGTTTCGGGTCAGTGACCCTTCTTCGGAACCCTTCCGAAGAAGGGTCACTGACCCGAAACGTTAACTCTGCTTCTCTTTCCACAGATGCTGCCAGACCTGCTGAGTGAATCCAGCATTTCTTGTTTTTGATTGAGCATCCACAGCTTTCTGGTGTTGAGAATTCCAAAGATTAACAACCCTTTGAATGAAGAAACATCTCCTCATCTCAGTTCTAAATGACTGGCCCCTTATTCTGAGATTATGACCCTTTGTTCTAGATTCCCCTACCAAAGAACGCATTTTCTCAGCATCCATAGTGGTGTAGTGGTAATGTCACTGAGCTAGTAATCCAGAGGTCTGGGCTAATTCCATGGGGACATTGGTTCAAATCTGCGCTATGGCAGCTGGTAGAATTTAAATTCAATTAATTAATAAAACCATTTAATTAAAACAATCTGGAATTAAAAGCTCGTCTCAGTAATGGTGCCATGAAACTATCGCAGTTGTTGTAAAATCTCATCTGGTTCATTAATGTCCTTCAAGGAAGGAAATCTGCTGTCCTTACCTGGTCTGGCCTACAAGTGACTCCAGATCCATAGCAATGCGAATGACTTTGAACTGCCCTCTGAAATGGCCTAGCAACCCACTCAGTTCAAGGGCAATTAGGGATGGGCAACAAATGCTGACATGCCAGTGATGCCCATATCCCATAAAAGAGTTAAAAAAAAAACTGTCAAGCCCCTTCATCATTTTATGTTTCAATTAGATCACTTCTCATTCTTCCAAACTCCATAGACTGTCGGCCAAGTTTAGCCAATCACTTCTCATACGACAATCCCCTCATCTCACGAACCAGTCTTGTGAACCATCATTGTACTTCCGCTCAGGCAAGTATGTCCTTCCATTGGTAAGGAGACCAAAACTGCACAAAGTTCTCCAGATGTGTCTTCACCAATGTCTTGTACAATTGTATTAGGACTTCTTTACTCTTATATTCCATTTGTAACAAAAGCTAACATACCATTTACCTTCCTAGTTGCTTGTTGTACCTGCCTGTTAACTTTCTGTGTTTCATGTACAAGGTCACCCAGGTCCCTCTGGATGAAAACATGTCTCAGTCTCTCAGCATTCAAAAATATTCTACTTTTTAAATTTTTCCTACCAGTGGATAACTTCACACTTAGCTACATTGTGTTCCATCTTCTCTGTTCTTGCCCACTCACCCAATCTGTCTATATTCCTTTTCATCCTCCTTACTGCTTATTCTCCCACCTAACTTTGCATCATCAGTAAACTTGGATACTTTACACTCAGTCCCCATATCTAATTGTTAATATAAATTGTAAATAGTTGAGGCCCAAGTACTGATCCTTGTGGTATCCTGCTAGTTACAGCCTGCCAACCTGAAAAAGTCCCCTTTATTCCAATGGTCTGTCCATTACTTAATCCTTAATGAATGCTAATGTATTGCCCCAATGTCATGAGTCCTAATTTTGTGTAACAACCTCTCGGGTGGTACCTTGTCAAATGTTTTTTGGAAATCTAAATACACTATATCATCTAGTTCCCACTTATCCAACCTCCTAGTTACATCCTCAAAATTTTCTAACAAATTTGTCAAACATAATTTCCCTTTCAGAAGTCCATGTTGACTCTGCTTAATCATATTATGATTTTCTAAGTGTTATCACGACTCTCATAATCGATTTTAGCACTTTTCCTACTATTGATGTTCGGCTAACTGGCTTGTAGTTTCCCATTTTCGCTCTTCCTTCTTTCTTAAATAGAGGGGAACTGTTTGCTACCTCCCAATCCTTGGGAACTATTATAGAATCTAAGGAATTCAGAAAGATCAAAATCTTTCAAGTCACTATATCAATACAAGGGTTTTTTCTTATTTATTCATTCATAGGATGTGGGCATCACTGGCAAGGTCAGTATTTATTGCCCATTCCTAATTGCCCTTCAGAAGGTGTTTGTGAGGTGTTTTCTTGAACTGCTGCAGTCTGTGTGGTGTATGTACATCCACAGCGCTGTTGGTTCGGGAGTTCCAGGATTTGGGCCAGCGACAGTGAAGG
The DNA here is from genome assembly GCF_036365525.1 of Heterodontus francisci. NCBI lineage: Eukaryota > Metazoa > Chordata > Chondrichthyes > Heterodontiformes > Heterodontidae > Heterodontus > Heterodontus francisci. The sequence continues at coordinate 29,620,534 of NC_090374.1, read as the reverse complement.
AATGGCGTTTTATTTCCAAATCAGGCTGGTGTGTGACTTCGAGGGGGACTTGCAGATGGTAGTGTTCCCCTGTGCTTTCCCATGTTCTTCTAGGTGGTACAGGTTTGGAAAGTGCTGATGAAGAACCTTGGCAAGTTGCTGTAGTGCATCTTGTAGATGGTACACACTGCAGCCATGGTGCACTGGTGGTGGAGAGCATTGATGTTTAAGGTGGATGATGTTGAGTTCTTGAGTGTTGTTGGAGCTGCACTCATCCAGGCAAGAGAGAGTATTCCATAACACTCTTGACTTCTGCTTGCAGATGACGGAAAGTCTTTAGGGAGTCAGGAGGTGAGTTACTTGCTGCAGAATACCCAGTGTCTGACTTCCTCTTGCAGCCAGAGTATTTCTGTGGCTGGTGCAGTTAACTTTCTGGAGTTGAAGACTGGTGGGCAGAAATGTAATGGAGCAATGGGGAGCCTTTAAATAAGGGATGGTTCGGGTACAGCCTAAGCCTTGCCAGAGATGCTCACATCCCATGAAAGAATAAAAAGTTGATGTTGTGTACTTGGACTTTAAAAAGGTGCTTGATGAAGTATCATATTAGGCATGTTAGCAAAGTGAAGCCCATGGGATAAAAAGGGCAGTAACAGCATGGATACAAAAATGGCTAGGGGATAGAAAATAGAGAGTTGTGGTGAATGGCTGTTTAGGGGACTGGAGGGAGGTATACAGTTGAGTTCTCCAAGGTTCCACGGATATTTCCTCTGGCTGAAAGGATGCTTCCCCTGGCTGGGGGGATCGAGAACCAAGGGGTACAGTCTCAGTTTAAGATGTAGGCCGCTTAAGACTGAGATGAGGAGGAATTTCTTCACTCAGAGAGGTGGTGAATCTTTGGAATTCTCTACCCCAGAGGGCTGTGGAGGCTCAGTCATTGAGTATATTCAAGACAGAGATCGATAGATCTCTAGATATTAAAGATATCAAGGAACATGGGGATAGTCTGGGAAAATGGAGTTGAGGTAGATCAGGCATGATCTAGTTGAATGGTGGACCAGGCTTGAGGGGCCAAATGGCCTACTCCTGCTCCTATTTTCTACCTTCCTATGTTCCTATATTCAGTACGGGGACCACTGCTGTTTTTGATATACATTAATGACTTTGATTTGGGAGGCCACTGCACAATTTCAAAATTTGCAGATGACACGATTCTTGTAAGTGAGGAATATAGTAATAGACTTAAAGAGGACATAGACAGGTTGGTGGAATGTGCAAACACATGGCAGATGAAATTCAACACAGAAAAGTGCGAGATGATACATTTTTGGTCGGATGAATGAGGAGAGACAATACATGCTAAATGGTACAATTTTAAAGAGGGTGTGAGAAGGGAGAGACCTGGGGTTTTTTGTGCACGATTTTTTGAAGGTGACAGGAAAGGTTAGCAAAGCAGTTCATAAAGCATATGGGATTCTATGCTTTATAAATAGAGGCATAGAGTACAAAAGCCAGGAAGTTATACTAAACCTATAGAAAACACCAGTTCGGCCCAAGCTGGAGTGTTGTGCCCAATCATTTTAGGAAGGACTTGAAGGCTTTGGAGAGGGTACAAAAGAGATTTACTAGAATGGTTTCAGGGTTGAGGTAATACGGTTACACTGATAGATGAGAAACTGAGGTTGTACGTCTTAGAGCAGAGCAGATAAGAGGAGTTTTGATAGAGGTGTTTAAAATCATGAAGAACGTACACATGTCATCGGGGGGGTGGGGGAGGGCGGTCTTCCCTGTTCATTTAAATGAGCCGCTGTGCTAAATATCGAGGTGGCTCCATGGCGCACATCTCGTGCGTGCACCCCATCGTTTTTGAAGCTCGCCGCCAAGATCGGTGGCGAGATGGAAAAATTCAGCCCAAAGAGTCTACAGAGGGACTTCGATAGGTTAAGTGAGCAGGAAGAATTTTGGCAGATGGAATATAATGTGGGAAAATGTGAGGTTGTCCAATTTGGTAGGAAGAATAGGAAAGCAAAATATTAATTAAATGGAGAGAATGCTGCAGTACAGAGGGATCTGGATGTTCTTGTAAATGAATCACAAAAAGTCAGCATGCAGGTACAGCGAGTAATTAAGAAGGCAAATGGAATGTTGGCCTTTATTGCAAGGGAGATAGAGTATAAAAGTAGGGCAACCTTGCTGCAACTGTAAAGGGTGTTGGTGAGACCACACCAAAGTACTGCGTACAGTTTTGCTCTCCTTATTTAAGGAGGGATGTACTTGGTGGCAGTTCAGAGAAAGTTCACTCGATTGATTCTTGGGAAGAAGGGGTTGTCTTATCAGGAAAGGCTGAACAGGTTGGGTCTATATTTATTGGAATTTAGAAGAATGAGAGGTGATCGTATTGAAACATACAAGATTCTGAGGGGGCTGGAGAAGGTAGATGCTGAGAGGCTGTTTCCTCTCGAGGGGGAATTTAGAACTAGTGGGACAGCATCAAAATAAGGGGTCACCCATTTAAGACAGAAATGAGGAGGAATTTCTTCTCTCAGAGGGTCATTAATCTTTGGAATTCTCTTCTTCAGTGAGCAGCGGAGGCTGGGTCATTGAATATATTCAAGGCTGTGTTGGACAGATTTTTGATGTACAAGAGAGTCAAGAGTTATCGGGGGCAGGCAGGAAAGTGGAGTTAAGGCCGCAATCAGATCAGCCATGACCTAATTGAATGGCGGAGCAGCCTTGAGGGGCCGAGTGGCCTACTCCAGCTTCTATTTCTTATGTTCTTATGGTTTTCTTCTGTGCTGCATTATTCCACGATTCTATGAAAATTGTGGGATTTTTATCCACTATTCGTGTGAAGAAATTGTTGGATATTGGAATGTTATGGAAACATACTGGTACTGTCACCTATTCCGATTGTTAAGTTATTTATATGTTGTCACAGAGGCACACTTTACTCCTCCCTCCAGGTCATGCCAGCACACTTCCTCAATCAGTAGATTATGTCAGTACTCTCCGCTCCTTCCCATAATTCATGTTGATATTCTTTTCCTGCATCTCTAATTCATATGTTGCCCCTCTCTTCCTCCCCACTTTGAGACTGATACACTCCTCTCCCCTCTACATTGCTGTGCTTGCCCCGCTCTTAAATTTTAAATCTTTCCTCTCCTTTCAGTGTTACAAGCCTTGTCAGCCTTGGGTAGCACACTCTGAATCAAAAGTTTTTCAAGTCTCAATCCAGAGCACATAATCTAAGCTAACACTGCAGTGTAGTCCTGAGGGAGTGCTGCATTGTCAGAGGTGCCATCTTTCAGATGAGATGTTGAACCAAAGCCCTTTCAGTTGGATGTTAAAAAGTACTATTTCGAAAAAGAACAGGGGAATTATCCCTGGTGTCTTGGCCAATATTCATCCCTCAACTGCCATCACTAAGAGCAGATTATCTAGTCATTATCACATTGCTGTATGTGAGCTTGCTGTGCACAAACTGTTGCCATGGTTTCTACATTACAGCAGTGACTACATTCTAAAAGCAATTCATTGACTGTAGAGCAATTTTGAGACGTTCTGAAGTTGTACCCACTTTGTGGGTATGAGTTCCTGATCTCAAGACAAGCAACAGTGTCATCAGACTGGAGTTGGAAGTAGAACTGAGGGATGGATCTAGGAGTGGCACTGTTTATCAGGCACAAAGTGATCTCCAAACACAGATGATTAGATTGTGCAGATGACTGAATAATCCCATTTGTGGTTCAGTAGCTAGTTCCTGGTGCTCTTTTTATGGTGCTTCTCAAATACATCACAGCATGCTCCTTCCCTTATCAATAAAGAATTCCCAGCTATCAACCTGGCTCAGTTTAATCAATCTTACCTCAGTCAGAAGGTTTTGTGTGCATGCCTCACTCCAGGGAAGTTTTGAGGGAGTGCTGCTTTACTGAAGGTGCTCTTTTTCTGATGAGACATTTAGTTAAAGCCCTCTCTGTCTTGTTTAATAAAGATTTCAGTGTTCTATTCATTAATTACTAATAATTAATAATTACTACCCACACAATCTCAAGACAATCTCAGCAAGTTAGTGTTACACATTCACATCCATGCATAGCCTGACTGAACGAGTAACTTAAAAATTTGCATATTGAATGTGGTGAATGAACGATGGGAGATTGGTTAAGAAGGTAAGAGCCCATGGGATCCAGGGCAATTTGCCAAATTGGATCCAAAATTGGTTTAGTGGCAGGAGGCAGAGGGTGATGGTCAAGGGTTGTTTTTTCGAGTGGAAGCCTGTGACCGGTGGTGTACCACAGGGATCAGTGCTGGGACCCTTGCTGTTTGTAGTGTACATTAATGATTTAGATGTGAATATCGGAGGTATGATAAGTAAGTTCGCAGATGTCACGAAAATTGGTGGTGTCGTAAATAGTGACGAGGAAAGCCTTAGATTACAGGACAGTATAGATGGGCTGGTAAGATGGGCAGAGCTGTGGCAAATGGAATTTAATCCTGAGAAGTGTGAGGTGATGCATTTTGGGAGGACTAACAAGGCAAGGGAACACACACTGGGTGGTAGGACCTTAGGAAGTACAGAACGTCAGTGGGACCTTGGTGTACTTGTCCATAGATCACTGAAGGCAGCAGCACAGGTAGGTAAGGTGGTTAGGAAGGCATATGGGATACTTGCCTTTATTAGCCGAGGCATAGAATATAAGAGCAGGGAGGTTATGATGGAGCTGTATAAAATGCTAGTTAGGCCACAGCTGGAGTACTGTGTACAGTTCTGGGCACCACACTATAGGAAGGATGTGATTGTACTGGAGAGGGTGCAGAGGAGATTCACCAGGATGTTGCCTGGGCTGGAGCATTTCAGCTATGACGAGAGACTGGATAGGCGAGTGTTGTTTTCCTTAGAGCAGAGAAGGCTGAAGGGAGACATGATAGAGGTATAAAAAATTATGAGGGGCACTGATAGATTAGATAGGAAGAAACATTTTCCCTTAGCGGAGGGGTCAATAACCAGGGGGCATAGATTTAAGGAACGGGGCAGAGGTTTAGAGGGGATTTGAGGAAAAATGTTTTCACCCAGATGGTGGTTGGAATCTGGAACACACTGCCTGAAGGGATGTTAGAGGCAGGAACCCTCACAACATTTAAGAAGTATTTAGATGAGCACTTGAAATGCTATAGCATATAAGGTTACGGGCCAAGTGCTGGAAAATGGGATTAGAATAGTTAGGTGCTTGATGGCCGGCACGGACATGATGGGCTGAAGGGCTTGTATAACTCTGTGACTAATAGCGAATTCAAGAGAACCATCTTTACCTAGAGAAAGGTTAGAATGTGGAACTGGTTACAAGTAGTTGAGAGGAATAGCACAGATGGATTTAAGAGGTAAATAAGCTGGATATGTACATGAGGGAGAAAGGAATAGAAGGATATGTTGTTGGGGTGGGAGGAAGCTTGTGAGGAGGATAAGCACTGGCATAGACGTGTTGGGGCATGCGGCCTGTTTCTGTGCTGTTAATACTCCGGAATTAACCCAAACCCTCGTAATCCTGACATAGGTATTGTAAACAAGGGCATCGATGCAAGCAGTCCTATCTGTGTGCTGTGGGTAGCGATTCCTAATCTTAAAACGCTGTCACAATGTTCCTGCCCACAGCACGTTTCAAGGGCAGCAGCCATATCCCAATGGGAACTACAGGTGTGCTGATACAGCCTCCGAAACAGTGGCTGTCTGTGTCAAACCATGGACAGTTGGCACACTTAGCTAGGTTAGCCGAGCCCAGCTGGAGATCTGACAAGGGGTGCTTTGGGTTAAAAAGAGGATCAATGTAGTGTGATGGCTGCTGGAAGTGTGTGTGATTACTGGGAGAGTACATGATCAAACTTGCCTGTGATGTTCCCTTGTGATTGAGCAGATTACCATCTTCTCGCTGTCTGGGCTCACGAATAAAGCTTAGCCACCAAGGTGAGATACCTGATGCCAAATGCCACCTGCGACCATACCCCAGTGAGGAGAAGGAAAAGTGGAAAAGGAGGAAGAGGAAAAAAAATTGTGCCAGCTGGATTTATATTTTTAGTACTGCTGCCTGTAATTTTTAGTATGTAAATAAAGGCCTTACTACCCTCACTCTTAAATAGCTGTAGAAGACATTGGCTTATTTACAGTCCCTTTCTCATCCATCACATATATTGTGTTTACCTTATCGAGCCTCGAATGAGCTCAAAAACAACAGCTCGACAATCCCCAGCCTTTACGGCGGGCACATCTTTGTTTTCCCACCCATTATCTTTCTTGCTGCTCCCTGGGGTATGGTTCATAGATGCATTATAGTCTAGTTTCCCGAAGGCATTAATATGTGAGGACTGTCTGCTGCCATTGACTTTTGATGGGGATGCATCTCCCAGGCCATTCAAATTGTTTTGAACAGACCAGTGAGTTTCGCAGGAAGGAGTCAAATCAATCCATTCAATGCATTAAATGCATTCAAGAGAAATACTGATTGTAATTCCTTTAGTGCTGGGATATGTTCAAAGGAATTTGGACCAGTCTATTGGCAGTGATGCTCAAAGCCTACAGTCTGTCTGAAGCCACCAGAGATGATGAGTGGAGAGGGTGGTGGAGGAGGCGGAGTGTTTGGTGAGGTGGTGGGGGTGGGAACGCCAGCAATTCCATCTTAGCGTACAATCGCATAAGAAATAAAGAACCACATTTCAAGGCTCAGTTTAATGCTGAGGGTTTGTGCAAGTGATGCATCTTTTTGACATTTTGAAGAGATTAGTAATGTTTGTAATTACTATAAATATATTGTGTACAAGAAATACTGTTTCATGGTCAATAAATTTGTCTAGTGGTTTATAGTCTGTCGTGGTTAGATAGCCTATATATTTTTTCACCTACTGAGGATGAGGAGGTCATGCAGGGGCATTTGATATATTCCAGTGAACCGGAGTCCAGTGACAAGGGCCATCTGTTCATCCATTGGGCCTTGCTTCATTTACCCAGACATTGGGCACTTAAAGGCACACTCTGATTTCTGGTAGACATAAGATCCAATTGCTGTTTCCACTGACAGGAGAGTCAGTAATTAAAGGGCACAGATTTAAGATAACTAGTAAAAGAACAAGAGGGAAGCAGAGACAATACTTATTATGCAGTGAGTTGTTATCTGGAATGCATTGCCTGAAAAGGTGATGGAAATAGTAACTTTCACAAGGAAATTGGAGATATCCCCAGGAACATAACCCAATTACCCATGCGCAGAAAAACTAAGTTCAGTTTGGCTGAGTCAATGCTTAGGGATTCCCAAGTGGGTACAAGGATGCTGCAGCAGTTTAACCAGCGGTTACTTTTTATGAATATTTTATGTCACATATTTCCTGGTGTTGAGCCTCACTGGCTACTCTAGAATCATACAGCACAGAAGGAGGCCATTATACCTGTGCCAGCTTTTTGAATGGCCTCACACCCTTGCTGTTCAATATTTAAACCAATGTCTACTCATCCATCCACATACCAGAAATTTCCTCTATGCTGATGATCTGTGGATAGCATCTCAGGACCAATCCTTCGATATAGTAGAGAAGCCCCTTGGTGATGCACTAGCCGAGTTAACCAACTACTATGCGATTAATCATCTGCAGGCCAACCCTGAAAAGACACAGATCAGTTCTTTTCATTTTAGGAATAGAGATGCAAAGTGAGAACTTAACATATGTTGGTATGGGAGAAAACTGGCACACAACTTTAAGCCAGTATACCTTGGAGTAATGTTAGATCACACCCTAAGCTTCAAAGATCATGTCATCAAAGAAAAGGCGAAGGTGGCAGCTAGAAATAACATCTTAAGGAAGCGGTCCAACTCTAAATGGGGAACTGACCTGAGAACATTACAAACCACTGTCCTTGCCCTGTGCTACTCAGCAGCTGAATATGCCTGCCCAGTCTCAGAATGCTCTCCCCATGGCAAGAAGTTGGATCCTGTCCTCAACATGGCTTACAGAGCTGTTGTTGGCGCCTGAAACCTACCAAAGTGGACAATCTGTCGCCATTTGCTGGTACTGGTCCACCTGCCATAAGGAGGTAAGTTACATCAAGAGTAGAACCGACACAGCAGACCAGTGACCCTCGCCATCCTCCCTTCCAGAAAGAGCTAGCAACAAAGAGGCTCAAATCAAGGGGCAGCTTCTTACATAAGGCCCAGCCCCTAGACTGTAACCCCCACACCTGCCACCTTGCTGATTCGTCAATACATTTACAGATGAAGGCACATGAATTGTCAAATGACCCAGAGGAATCCCTCCCATCAGGACTCAATGAAACAGGGCCACTTGGCTGTGTCTCAATCTCCTTAGGACTGGTGTCAGCTGCTGCAAAGCCCTTATGCAGAAGTGGGGATACAGCCAAATGAATTCTGTGATTGCAGGGAAGCATCTCAAACAATGAGACATCTCCTAGAATGCCCTCTATTACCAGAGCCACCCAGCTCTGAAGATCTGAAGGTGTTCAACTCTCGAGCCAGAGCCTACGTGGAACAGTGATGAGGGAAGGTGTAGCGACATGATGAGAAGAAGACTCCCCGGGTCTTTCCCTGCAACGTTTCCCTTTTCAAGTGTCTATCCAATTTCCTTTTCAAGGTTATTATTGAACTGCTTCCAGCACCTTTTAAGGCACTGCATTCCAGATCGTAACAACTCGCAACGTAGAAGAAAAAAATTCTCCTCATCTCCCCTCTGGTTGTTTTTGCCAATTGTCTTAAAATTGTGTCTTCTGGTTACCAACTCTTCTGTCAGTGAAAACAGTTTCACCTTATCTACTTGATCAAGACCTTCCACAATAGTAAGATAGAATAGGGAAAAATGGACATTAATATTAGCTTTTTTTTAAACTTTAATATTTTGTTAGAAGTACAAATGTTGTTCTTGAATCAATAAATTCATCAACTAGAATCCTGATGGCAGATTGAATTAAACTCGTAAACATTGCCTATTGTGAATTGAAATGATGATACAAAATCTAAGCAAGCAAACCACTGGGGCTTATATAGAGTTAGGTGCTCTGGCAGTAATGATGCTCATTAAAATGATTATTCATCTCGTCCCTCAAGTCTCCCGGAACAATTATTTTTTATGCTCAGTTGCCCCTTAACATAGCATATTCTACTATTTAAATAGCAAGTATCCTTAGCTGAGTTTATTAGCTCTTGTTTTATTTGATTTTTAAAAAATTATTGGCTACCTGTAAAAAAGTGGCACCTCCTTACCTAGCAGGTTGCTTTTACATCCTGTGTATTCCATCATTCCTTTCAAGTATAGTGAGATCTCATTTCCTCAATTTTGTCTCAGAGCCTTGCTTGAATTGTAGCTTCACTGGAGGTCTATCCTCCTGTGCCTGGAGCAGTGGCTAGAATGCGAGTCAGATTCAGATACCCAGGCAGGGGCGAATTACAACGAAAGGTTTTCCTTTCCTTGGCAGACTGTCAAACTGATTGTCAGTTCTTAAACTCTTCTTAAAATGCTCGTTTAACGAGTGAGAAGAAAAAAATGGTCTGGAAATGATCACATTTGTAAATGGGGATCAGGATGACAGAAATGTAACATAAATATAAAATATAAATATATCATTTTGCCATTTGTTGTGCTATTAGTTATAGCAATCTACCTACCTATTCTACTGTGTTAAGCCCAGTGGACTGCGACTGGTTAACTTATATTCTCACTAATTATACCCCTTCCACAGTCTTGAGGTTTTATATTTATACATCTAAAAATGAAATTTGCTACTTCCCACACTAACTTCCCAATGTAGGCAAATCTCTCTGTATTTTGTCCCAATTCTTCTCTGTTACTTGTAACCTCTTGTTCTTCCCCCTAGTTTTCAACAGCTGTTTTTATTTTATCTGTACTCTATTCTAAATTATTCATGTACGTTGCGCAAATTGACATTTCTTATATTGCAACAGTGACTACACTTCAAAAGTACTTCATTGGCTGTAAAGCAGTTTGGGATAGCTGGTGATCATGAAAGGTGCTACATAAATGCAAGTCTTTCTTTTCTCCTTTTTTAAACAGCAAAGCCCCAGCATTGATCCCTGAAAAACCCCACCAGTCATCCCTTTCCATACTAATATGGCTCCATGTAGAACAAGCCTTTTCTCCCTATGAGTGGTACAATTTCTAATCCAGTTCAGACAATAGCTTCCCCCAACCGCCATACCGTATTTTTCAATCTCATGGGCCAATCACTTGCACGATATTGTAATTGACACCTTTGTTAGAATTTAAATTTAAAACATCCCGCTCGAGGTCTTTGAAATTATGAAGAAATTTGATAGAGCAGACGAAGAGAAGATGTGTCCACTGTTGGGGAGTCCAAAACTAGGGGTCATAAATATAAGATAGTCACTAATAAATCCAGTAAGGAATTCAGGAGAAACTTCTTTACTCAGAGAGTGGTTAGAATGTGTAACTCGCTCTCACATGTACTGGTTGAGGTGAATATCATAGATGCACGTAAGGGGAAGCTAGATAAGCACACGAAGTAGAAAGGAATAAATTAGAACATTACAGCGCAGTACAGGCCCTTCGGTCCTCGATGTTGCGCCGACCTGTGAAAACCATCTGACCTACACTATTCCATTTTCATCCATATGTCTATCCAATGACCACTTAAATGCCCTTAAAGTTGGCGAATCTACTACTGCTGCAGGCAGGGCGTTCCACGCCCTTACTACTCTCTGTGTAAAGAAACTACCTCTCACATCTGTCCTATATCTATCACCCCTCAACTTGAAGCTATGTCCCCTCGTGTTTGCCATCACCATCCGAGGAAAAAGACGCTCTCTATCCACCTTATCTAACCCTTTGATTATCTTATATGTCTCTATTAAGTCACCTCTCCTCCTCCTTCTCTCCAACGAAAACAACCTCAAGTCCCTCAGCCTTTCCTCGTAAGACCTTCCCTCCATACCAGGCAACATCCTAGTAAATCTCCTCTGCACCCTTTCCATAGCTTCCACATCCTTCCTATAATGCGGTGACCAGAACTGCACGCAATACTCCAGGTGCGGTCTCACCAGAGTTTTGTACAGCTGCAGCATGACCTCGTGGCTCCGAAACTCGATCCCCCTACTAATAAAAGCTAACACACCATATGCCTTCTTAACAGCCCTATTAACCTGGGTAGCAACATTCAGGTATTCATGCACCTGGACACCTAGATCTCTCTGTTCATCTACACTACCAAGAATCTTCCCAATAGCCCAGTACTCTGCATTCCTGTTACTCCTTCCAAAGTGAATCACCTCACACTTTTCTGCATTAAACTCCATTTGCCATCTCTCAGCCCAGCTCTGCAGCCTATCTATGTCCCTCTGTACCCTACAACATCCTTCGGCACTATCCACAACTCCACCGACCTTAGTGTCATCTGCAAATTTACTAACCCACCCTTCTACACCCTCTTCCAGGTCATTTATAAAAATGACAAACAGCAGTGGCCCCAAAACAGATCCTTGCGGTACACCACTAGTAACTAAACTCCAGGATGAACATTTGCCATCAACCACCACCCTCTGTCTTCTTTCAGCTAGCCAATTTCTGATCCAAAGCTCTAAATCACCTTCAACCCCATACTTCCGTATTTTCTGCAATAGCCTACCGTGGGGAACCTTATCAAACGCCTTACTGAAATCCATATACACCACATCCACTGCTTTACCCTCATCCACCTGTTTGGTCACCTTCTCGAAAAACTCAATAAGGTTTGTGAGGCACGACCTACCAGTCACAAAACCGTGCTGACTATCTCTAATGAACTTATTCTTTTCAAGATGATTATAAATCCTGCCTCTTATAACCTTTTCCAACATTTTACCCACAACTGAAGTAAGGCTCACAGGTCTATAATTACCAGGGCTGTCTTTACTCCCTTTCTTGAACAAGGGGACCACATTTGCTATCCTCCAGTCTTCCGGCACTATTCCTGTCGACAATGACGACATAAAGATCAAGGACAAAGGCTGTGCAATCTCCTCCCTGGCTTCCCAGAGAATCCTAGGATAAATCCCATCTGGCCCAGGGGACTTATCTATTTTCACACTTTCCAAAATTGCTAACACCTCCTCCTTGTGAACCTCCATCCCATCTAGCCTAGTAGCCTGAATCTCAGTATTCTCAACAACATTTTCTTTCTCTACTGTAAATACTGACGCAAAATATTCATTTAACACTTCCCCTATCTCCTCTGATTCCACACACAACTTCCCACTACTATCCTTGATTGGCCCTAATCTAACTCTAGTCATTCTTTTATTCCTGATATACCTATAGAAAGCCTTAGGGTTTTCCCTGATCCTATCCACCAATGACTTCTCGTGTCCTCTCCTTGCTCTTCTTAGCTCTCCCTTTCGATCCTTCCTGGCTAGCTTGTAGCTCTCAAGCGCCCTAACTGAGCCTTCATGTCTCATCCTAACATAAGCCGCCTTCTTCCTCTTGACAAGCGCTTCAACTTCTTTAGTAAACCACGGCTTCCTCGCTCGACAACTTCCTCCCTGCCTCACAGGTACATACTTATCAAGGACACGCAGTAGCTGCTCCTTGAATAAGCTCCACATTTCGATTGTTCCCATCCCCTGCAGTTTCCTTCCCCATCCTACGCATCCTAAATCTTGCCTAATCGCATCATAATTTCCTTTCCCCCAGCTATAATTCTTGCCCTGCGGTATATACCTGTCCCTGCCCATCGCTAAGGTAAACCTAACCGAATTGTGATCACTATCACCAAAGTGCTCACCTACATCTAAATCTAACACCTGGCCGGGTTCATTTCCCAGTACCAAATCCAATGTGGCATCGCCCCTGGTTGGCCTGTCTACATACTGTGTCAGAAAACCCTCCTGCACACACTGGACAAAAACTGACCCATCTAAAGTACTCGAACTATAGTATTTCCAGTCGATATTTGGAAAGTTAAAGTCCCCCATAACAACTACCCTGTTACTCTCGCCCCTGTCGAGAATCATCTTCGCTATCCTTTCCTCTACATCTCTGGAACTATTCGGAGGTCTATAAAAGACTCCCAACAGGGTAACCTCACCTCTCCTGTTTCTAACCTCGGCCCATACTACCTCAGTAGACGAGTCCTCAAACGTCCTTTCTGTCGCTGTAATACTCTCCTTGATTAACAATGCCACACCCCCCCTCTTTTACCATCTTCTCTGTTCTTACTGAAACATCTAAATCCCGGAATTTGCAACATCCATTCCTGTCCCTGCTCTACCCATGTCTTCGAAATGGCCACTACATCGAGATCCCAGGTACCAACCCATGCTGCAAGCTCACCCAACTTATTCCGGATGCTCCTGGCGTTGAAGTAGACACACTTTAAACCAGGTTCTTGCTTGCCAGTGCCCTCTTGCGTCCTTGTAACCATATCCCTGACCTCACTACTCTCAACATCCTGTACACTGGCACTACAATTTAGGTTCCCATTCCCCTGCTGAATTAGTTTAAACCCCCCCGAAGAGCACTAGCAAATCTCCCCCCCAGGATATTGGTACCCCTCTGGTTCAGGTGAAGACCATCCTGTTTGTAGAGGTCCCACCTACCCCAGAAAGAGCCCCAATTATCCAGGAAACCAAAACCCTCCCTCCTGCACCATCCCTGCAGCCACGTGTTCAACTCCTCTCTCTCCCTATTCCTCGCTTCGCTATCACGTGGCACGGGCAATAACCCAGAGATAACAACTCTGTTTGTTCTCGCTCTAAGCTTCCACCCTAGCTCCCTGAATTTCTGTCTTAAATCCCCATCTCTCTTCCTACCTATGTCGTTGGTGCCTATGTGGACCACGACTTGGGGCTGCTCCCCCTCCCCCTTAAGGATCCCAAAAACACGATCCGAGACATCATGAACCCTGGCACCTGGGAGGCAACATACCAACCGTGAGTCTCTCTCGTTCCCACAGAACCTCCTATCTGTTCCCCTAACTATGGAGTCCCCAATGACTAATGTTCTGCTCCTCTTCCCCCTTCCCTTCTGAGCAACAGGGACAGACTCTGTGCCAGATACCTGTACCCCATTGCTTACCCCTGGTAAGTCGTCCCCCGCAACAGTATCCAAAACGGTATACCTGTTGTTGAGGGAAACGGCCACAGGGGATCCCTGCCCTGCCTGCTGGTTCCCTCTCCTTCCCCTGACGGTAACCCATCTACCTACTTCTTTTACCTGAGGTGTGACTACCTCCCCATAACTCCTCTCAATAACCTCCTCCGCCTCCCGAATGATCCGAAGTTCATCCAGCTCCAGCTCCAGTTCCCTAACGCGGTTCTCGAGGAGCTGGAGTTGGGTGCACTTCCCACAGATGCAGTCAGCAGGGACACTCTTGGCGACCCTTACCTCCCACATTCTGCAGGAGGAACATACAACTGCCTTAACCTCCATTCCCACTATTCCAAATTCCCAACAAATCTACTGAAAAACCAAAAACAAAAAGTCAAAACTTGTTAGGTTAGCAATCCAACGGACAGAACTTCTTAAATAAAAAGCTTACCTTATCAACACACCAGAGTCCTTTTTTTTGGTTAGAGGAGGAGGGTGGGTGGGAGACACTACACGTGTAGTGTCTCGGGTACAGCCACCACACAAATATATACTTTTTACTTCCCCAGCAGTCCCCTGGTCCTCCAAAAACAAAAGGGAATTCACTTTTAAACTTACACAGAAATTGACTTCACAGCTGTAAGCCCGCTCACGCACCTCCGTTCCTATCAAAGCTGCAGTCACCGAAACTAAAAGAAAGAGATTTTACACCACACAAATATATACTTTTTACTTAACATATAGAAGTATATGTTGATGGAATTAGATGAAGAAGGGTGGAAGGAGGCTTGCAAGGGGCATAAACAGCAGCATAGAACATAGGAACATGAGTAGGCCACTTAGTCATTCAATAAGATCATGGCTAATCTGGGACCTAACCCCATATACCCGTCTTTGCCCCACATCCCTTAATGCCTTTGGCTAACAAAAATCTATCAATCGCAGTTTTAAAATTAACAATTGATCCAGCATCAATTGCCATTTGCGAAGAGAGTTCCAAGCTTCTACCACCCATTGCTTGAAGAAGCGTTTCCAAATTTCACTCCTGCAAGGCCTGGCTCTAATTTTTTGATTATGCTCCCTGTAGATCTATTGGCTTGTTTCTGTGCTTTAAATATTTTCTAATAGCATAGATGCGGTTAGAAGAAGCACGATAAGTACATGTGGGAGAAAGGAATAGAAGGAAATGCTGGTAGATTGAAATGAATTAAGATGGGAGGTGTCTTGTGTGGAGCATGGACACCAGCATAGACCTTTTGGGCCTAATGGCCTATTTCTGTGCTGTAAATTCGATGTAATTATGTAAATCCATTAACCTTACTACATTCACCAAGTAATTATTTCATCAAAGAACTCTAACAAATTTGTTAAGCATGATTGCCTTCCCATATGCCATATTGACTCTCTTATTTGATGCCGTTCTAGATGCTTCATTAATTTCTCCTTTGGTAGACACTCTAATGTTTTACCAGCTACAGATCTCTGACCTTTGGTTCCATGGCTATCTTTCTGCCCCTTTCTTTATAAATTACCATGACTTCCTTCCTTCTCCAGTCCTTAGGCACTGTTTCCTAATTCCAATGATTCCCTAAAGATACCTGCCAGGACATTAACAAATTAATGAGTCAATTTTGTTTCAGCATCTTGGTGTATAGCCCAACTGTTCCCGTTTCACATGATATATGGTTTATCCTTTCAGTTATGGTGTAGCAATCTATATTCTTTTAAATTCACCTCTTGATATATACCATGATTTAGCCAAGTTTACATGGATCCTGTGATATCGTAGCATAGATTCCAGTATTGTTCCCAGGAAGCTGGGCATTTGTGCACAGAATTTTAAAGTGTTTGTTACTTCCAATTCCTTTGTCTTACCTGATTTTTTTGCATACTTGCGATATCAATTTATCCATTTGTATTATCTTCTCCTGCCTCCTTTGTTCCATAAGTATGGGTTTTGTTTCTTTAAGAAGTCAACCTTTCCCCTATTCTACTTTGTTTATCCATCAGTGAAACAAGCATTCATATGCAGAGGATGTTACAATTATTTTTCTGAAAGGGTAAAGTAAAATTCCCAGCTACCTGTTAGGAGCAGAGGGCCCAGTGTTGGGAGGGAGTTTCCTCAATCAGATGTTGAATGAGTTTCCTCGCACTGGTTGGGACGAAATACCTCAGCCCCCTGATATTAGAAAGGGTGACCCCAGCCCCCCTGTTGTGGGGGATAGGTGGATGCAGGGTGTTGCAAAGGGGCCCCAGCCATCCGTTAGAAGGAGAAATCTTCAGCTGCAAGTTAAAAGATAACATAAGAAATAGGAGCAGGAGTAGGCCATTCGGCCCCTCAAACCTGCCCCGCCATTCAATAAGATCATGGCTGATCTGCCCCAGACCTCAACTCCTCTTTCATAGCAGCTCCTCATAGGCCTCAACTCCCCAATATTTCAAATATCTATCTACCTCCTCTTTAAATACTTTCAGTGATCTAGCCTCCACAACTCTCTGGGGTAGAGAATTCCAGACATTCACTACCCTCTGAGAGAAGAAATTCCTTCGCATCTCAGTTTTAAATGAGTGTCCCCTTATTCTGTAACTATGTCCCCTAGTTCGAGATTCCCCCACTAGTGGAAACATCTCAACATCTACCCTGTCAAGCCCCCTGAGAATCTTGTATGTTTCAATAAGATCACCCCTCATTCTTCTAAACTCTAATGAACCTGCTTAGCCGTCCTTGATAAGTCAACCCCTTCATCCCAGGAATCAGCCTAGAGATGGAGAATCCAGGTAACCTGTCAGGTGAAAGAGTTCTTGGCTGCCTGTTGGAAGAGGCCTGAGGTTTTGTCGGTAGTTGTGTGGAAAAGGTCAAAGAGGTTATATATACGAACATACATATATACGAACATATGAATTAACAGCAGGAGCACAGCCCCTCGAGTCTGCTCCGCCATTCTATAAAATCATGGCTGATCTGATTGTAACCTCAACCCAACATTCCTGCCTACCCCCAATAATCTTTCACCCCCAGGCTTATCAAGAATATTCAAAAACTCTGCTTCCAGTACCTTTTGAAGGAGAGAATTCCAAAGACTCTTGACCCTCAGAGAAAAAATTTCTCCTCATCTCTGTCTTAAATGGGTGACCCCTTATTTTTAAACAGTGACCCCTAGGTCTAGATTCTCCAAGAGGAAACATCCTTTCCATATCCACCCTGTCAAGACCCTTCAGGATCTTGTGTGTTTCAATCAAGTCATCTCTTACTCTTCTGAACTCTATTGGGTACAAACCTAGCCTGTCCAACCTTTCCTTATAAAATAACCTGCCCAGTCAGGTGTTAATCAAGTAAACCTTCTCTGAACTGCTTCCAATGTATTTACATCCTTCCTGAAACAGTACCCCAGATGTGGTCTCACCCTGTATAACTGTAGCATAACCTCCCTACTTTTGTATCCAATTCCCCTCAAAAATAAATGATAACATTCTATTAGCTTTTCTAATTATTTGCTGAACCTACATACTAACCTTTTGCCATTCATGCACTTGAACACCCAGATCCCTCTGCATCTCAGAGCTCTGCAATCTCTCACCATTTAGATAATATGCTTCTTTTTTTATTCTTCCTGCCAAAATGGATGGTACAGTGGCGCAGTGGTTAGCACCGCAGCCTCACAGCTCCAGGGACCCGGGTTCAATTCTGGGTATTGTCTCTGTGGAGTTTGCAAGTTCTCCCTGTGTCTGCGTGAGTTTCCTCCGGGTGCTCCGGTTTCCTCCCACCGCCAAAAGACTTGCAGATGATAGGTAAATTGGCTGTTATAAATTGCCCCTGATGTAGATAGGTGGTAGGGCATATGGGATTACTGTAGCGTTAGTATAAATGGGTGGTTGTTGGTCGGCACAGACTCGGTGGGCCGAAGGGCTTGTTTCAGTGCTGTATCTCTAAATAAATAAAAAATTTCACATTTTCCTACATTATACTCCGTTTGCCAGATCTTTGCCCACTCACTTAACCTATCTCTATCCCTTTGTAGCCTCCTTATGTCCTCTTCACAACTTACCTCCCTACCTATCTTATGGTGTGTTTTGACATGTGGGGCGGGAGAGGGTGGCTATGGTGCAGTTGTATCATTCAGAATTCTCACTTTGAAGTAACCTGTTAGAAAAAGAAGACGCATTTAATGTATTTGCATCACAGAACTCTTGTGGTACATTTTCAATGTGAGATAATATTCAATCTCCATTAGCAGTGACAATATTTCACCATCATTTGGTTATTAAGTTTGAGTTATGCTATTCTCAAGATCGTAAGAGGAACACATTCTGATTTAGTTTGGCAACTTAGTTAGGTTTCCTACATGACAACAGTCACTATACTTCAAAAGTACTTCGAAAACCATAGAACCATAGAAAAAGTATGGCACAGAAGGAGGGCAGTCAGCCCATCGTGTCTGTGCCGGACATCATTGGCTGTAAATTACTTTGGGCCATCCTGAGGTGGTGAAAAGCATTACACAAATGCAAATCTTTCTTTTCTATGGGAAAGGAGAAATTTATTCTTCATTATTATATCTAGTAAAAAGATATTCTCCAGCATCCCAACCTAAATTTAATTTTACATTCAAATTAGGGGACAGAAGGCAAAGGTGGGTAGATGGAGTCAGGTCACATGACCTATTTGAATGGCAGAACAGACTCGCGGGGCTAAGTAGCCTACTCCTGATCTACATTCCTGTGAGTTCCTGCATAATTATTTTTCAGTACAATATGTCATAGCAAATCAAATAGTGGTTTTCAAGCAACAGAAGAAATTGGGGGTGGGGCATGCATAAATTACTCGAGTGATAATAGCCCATTTTATACTCCGCCCATGTTCCTGTTCCACTGACTTCAATCGGAGTACAAAATGGGCTACCGATTCGCTGTAGAGAAATAGTCACCTACTGCCCAAGGTGAATTTACACCCACATTGAGTTCTGTTGGTGAGTGGAGTACTTCAGTGGTACAGCAGAATGGAGCACCACCTGCTGCACCACAGATGGATGGTATATGGGTCTATGCCGAGGATTTCCTGTGTGGTGTTCTCAGAGGCGCTGTTGTAGAGAGACTCTGCATTTGACCTTGAGCAGGACGGGAGACCAGTTGGTGGCAGGATCACGCCCAGGCTCTTTTTGTGTATCTACTGACAGCGGGTTTCACTGCAGAATTGTCTGGGAGCAGATTGCCTGAGGGTAACAAAGGAAGAGCCACTGGAGAAACCACTACCATAATGAAGGGGAAAAAACATCACCTGAAACCACTTAGATAATAAATGAGAGGAGGGACCTTGCTATAATTCTCAAACCTTAAGTAGTTTATGTGCATCTTTGTAATGTTAAAATTACCTATTCAGATAGTCTATTTTTTAAAATGTAGAAGTGACTGCCACATTTATAAACACTAATGTTCATTATTCCAAGACAGGCAAAGCACTGCATGTTTATGCTGTATGGACTAATTGGGCCATGTGTGTAATAGGTCAGAAAAGATTTTTTCCATCTGCTTCTCCTCATTAAATATTGAAAAGCCAGACTCTGAGAGATGGGAACTGATGGAAGTGTTAGTGCTTATTTTGTTTCTGAAGTGCTGTGAACCGGGTCTGTACCATCTGTGCTTTCTATGCGCCCAACGTATCACCTACTGTTGCTGTCACCATCTCTTGCTGCGACAGAATCACGCTCACCTGAAAAATCTCAAGTGAGTGACTGCAGCTTTTTCAGAATGTGGCCAGACTCGGAAACTGAAATTTGCACCTTAAGTAACATTTTTAATTAACAATACTTTACAAAGGACATCAAAGCATCTGGAGAAGGTGCAAAGGAGATTACCAGAGTGGTGCCAGGGATGGGAGGTTTCAGTTATCTGGAGAGACTAGAGAAGGTGGGATTGTTCCTATTCGAGCAGAAAAGGTTATGGGGAGATTTAATGGGAGTGTTCAAAATTATGAGAGGTCTTGATAGAATTGATAGGGAAAAACAAACAGTATCCACTGGCAGAAGGGTTGGTAACCAGATTGAAGGTAATTGGCAAAAGAACCAGAGGGAGATCAGGATATTTTTGCTCAGCGAGTTGTTACGATCTGGAATGTACCACCTGAAAGGGCGGTGGAGGCAGATTCAATGGTAACTTTTAAAAGGAAATTGGATGTCTACTTAAAAAGGAAAAAAATGTAGGGCTCTGGGGAAAGAGCAGGGAGTGGAATGAATTAGATATCCCTATCAAAAAGCTGGCACAGGCAGGAAAGGACTCTTTCTGTGCTGTATCATTCTGTGATCCCATAATGTAGTATTATGATGTACCCTCATATTGATGGAACATTGAAACTGCTGCAAGTGATGATTATCTTGCTATAAATTGCAGAGATTTGCTCACAAGCCGTGCAATGTGGAAAAGTGGAAGTGCACATTTGTCAAGTAATGTTGACTGACCTAATGCAGTAGGAAAAGTGCGAATGAAGACATATGTGGGACTGACTGGATTGCCCCACGGAGAGCCGGCATGGCCTTGATGGGCTGAATAGCCACCTTCTATACCTATGACTCTATGACTTTATAAAGACTCTATGTCAACAGAGTAGCTTATTATTTGAACAGTAATTCAAGCATTTGGGTTCTGTCATGCTGGAGTCAGGTCCAGTGGATATAATTCCCCGGAAGTGCAATTTTCATGTATTTTGTCTGAAGTAATCCTAATTAAAGGTAGATAGTGACCAAAGGTTGTAGTGGATGAACCAAAGATAGTCACAAAATAGTACATGCAGCTGATTTAAACACTTTGCAGTTATCAGTATTAATAGCTAAATCTTAAATTAGTTCTTTCAAAATTTTCTATAATAATTGAATAATGGAAATCTTTCCCCCACAATGGAAATTAATTTTACTGATGATTAAAAATAAATGAACATTCTATTTTTCCATTTTTTTTTAAAGCTTTAATTTCAATGATGTTGAGAAGGAAATTTGTCTCTGGCAGTATAACAAAGGCCACCTTTTACATGTCTCAATCAATACTCAGCACCAGGCATATATAAAAATGAGGTGTCAACCTGGTGAAGCTACAGCACAGGACTACTTGCATGCCAAACAGCAGAAGCAGCATGCAATAGACAGGGCTAAGCAATTCCACAACCAACGGATCAGATCAAAGCTCTGCAGTCGCGAATGATAGTGGACAATTAAACAACTAACTGGAGGAGGAGGCTCCACAAATATCCCCATCCTCAACGCTGGAGGAGCAAAAGAAAAGGCTGCAAAATTTTCGTACATCTTCAGCCAGAAGTGCTAAGTGGATAATTCATCTCGACCTCCTCCTGAGATCCCAGAATCACAGATGCCAGTCTTCAGCCAATTCGATTCACTCAATGTAATATCAGGAAACAGCTGAAGGCACTGGATACTGCAAAAGCTATGGGTCCTGCCAATATTCCAGCTGTTGTACTGAAGACTTCTGCTGCAGATCTTGCCGTGCCCCTAGTCGAGCTGTTCCAGTACAGCTACAACACTGGCATCTACCCAGCAATATGGAAAATTTCCCAGGTATGTCCTCTGCACAAAAAGCAGGATAAATCCAATCCAGCCAGTTACCTCCCTATCAGTCTACTCTCGATCATCAGCAAAGTGATGGAAGGTCGTCAGTGCGATCGAGCACCACTTAAGCAGCAACAACCTGCTCACCGATGCTCAGTTTGGGTTCTGCCAAGGCCACTCAGTTCCTGACCTCATTACAGCCTTTGTCCAAACATGGACAAAAGAGCTGAACTCAAGAGGTGAGGTGAGAGTGATTGCCGTTCATATCAAGGCAGCATTTGACCGAGTGTGGCATCAAGGAGCCCTGGCCAAATTGAAGTCAATGGTGTTACAACCAGGTGAAAAAGAGGTCTCGGGTTCCCTTTCAGCATTCACCTGATCTTGCTGTAACAGAGTTTAATTTTTAAAACACTGTGTTTTTAGCTCCCACTTGGTGAATTCTTGTTCACCGCTTTCTAATTATAAGGCAAAGAAACCAGCACAAACAGGTTTTCTTAGGTTTAAAGAAAAATAGGTTGAAATTTATTAAACTTAAACTCTAATTCAGTTAATGCCTATGGATACATGACACGCCCACACTAGCTTTAATTTATAAGTCGGTTTCCCTGGAAAGAACCTTTCCTAGTCACCCCCACAAATCCGAAAAGGACAAAGGGTGGTGAGGTGATAGAAGCCCAAGCAGTCCTGGGAGAGAAAGGAAAGCAGGAGACACAGGTGGTCCTCCTCTAGCCAAAACGGAAGGTGCTATGAGCAGGAGCAAGACCCGGAGACCCGTGTGCTTCCATTGTAATAAAGCAGGGCATTTAAAAGCTGAGTGCTGGAAATTGAAGGGAAAACCTGTAGGGTTAATCAGGGCACACCTGCTCAGCGAAGAAGGGAGCCTGATAGCACAGCAGAACAAGCTGTGGCTGTAAGAGTGAGACCCAGGAAGCTTATGGCTGCAAGTGCAGGAAAATAAATACCTGGTGCTCAAATTCCATTGTTGGTTAAATTGGATAAGGGAAGTAACCTCTCTTATTCCTATTGGTATGTAAATATCTTCCAGCCAAGTGTCTGGCAGTCCTTGTACCAGGCCTTCTCTTCTTCCTAGCAACAAATGGAAATTTAATCTCCAGATGGTGAAATTAATATGCCTCATTCTTGGCAGGTGGGGGTCTAGCCTGCCAATGGGAATCATGGGGAAAACTCTGCACTGGTTGAAGTCATATCTAGCACAAAAGAAGATGGTTGTTGAAAGTCAGTAATCTTAGCCCCAGGACATTGCTGTCGGAGTTCCTCAGGGTAGTGTCCTAGGCCCAATCATCTTCAGCTGCTTCATCAATGACCTTCCCTCCATTATAAGGTCATAAGTGAGGATGTTTGCTGATGATTGCACAATGTTCAGCACCATTCGCAACTCCTCAGATACCAAAGCAGTCCGTGTCCATATGCAACAAGACCTGGACAACATTCAGGCTTGGGCTGATAAGTAGCAAGTAACATTTGCGCCACACAAGTTACAGGCAATGACAATCTCCAACAAGACAGAATCCAACCATTGCCTCTCCATATTCAACTGCATTGCTATCGCATGTATCCCCCACTATCAGTGCCTTGGGGGTTAGCGTTGACCAAAAACTGAACTGGAGCAGCCACTTAAATATTATGACTACAAGAGCAGGTTGGAGTCTGGGAATTCTGCAGTGAGTAACCCACCTCCTGTCTCCGCAAAGGCTATCCACCATCTACAAGGCACAAGTCAGGATGGAATACTCTCTACTGCCTGGATGAGTGCTGCTCCAACAACACTCAGGAAGCTCAACATCATCCAGGAGAAAGCAGCCCGCTTGATCAGCAACCCATCCACCACCTTAAACGTTCATTCCATCCACCGCTGACACACAGTGGCAACAGTGCGTACCATATACAAGGTGCAATGCAGCAAGGCTCCTTCGACAGCACCTTCCAAACTCACGACCTCTTCCACCTAGAAGGACAAGGGCAGCAGAGATGTGGGAACACCACCATTTGCAAGTTCCCCACCAAGTCACACAACATCCTGACTTGGAAATATATTGGCGTTCCTTCACTGTCACTGGATCAAAATCCTGGAACTCCCTCCCAAACAGCATTGTGGGTGTACCATGCCAGATGGACAGCAGCGGTTCAAGACGGCAGCTCATCACCTTCTTCTCAAGGGCAATGAGAGCTGGGCAACAAATGGTGGCCTTGCCAGGGATGCCCACATCCTATGAAACAGGTCTAAAAAAAAGAGTTCTATTGAAATCAGGGCATATAACAGACAGTCAATACATGCCTAAGGAAGAAGAGACTGCCCTCAGTCTTCTTGAGCTAACCATGGTGTTAGGCCTGAGCTAGTATAGATCCACCTCAGAAAGTTCTTTACCATCCAAAGTGCCTGTTTCTATACCTTATATATCTCGGGTGCTGGTGGATGTCTCATGTCAATCACTTATTCATTTGTCCAATTACCAAGGGACAGATACCCAAGATAAATCCCACCTATTTCTGTCTACCAGCCCTTGAATTCAGCTCGTGGCTTATTTCTTGCGAGGACATCATGTTAACCTTACTCAGACAGTTTGTCTCGATATGGAGCATGAGATCCCATCTTTTCAGGCTTAGGAATGTCCTGTGCTAGAGTCATGTCCTTGGCAGAGATAACAGGTCTACGCTATTCTGTGTCTTTGTCAGCCTGATGGGCTGTGATAAAGTCTTTCTTAATAAGGGAGAGAGAAAGAGAGATAGTTATTACTATCATATTCAATTAATGTTTTAAGATTTTCTAAGGTGATTAGAGAGCCATTTCTTACATTTACATAATACCTTTGATGTAGAAAAACAACCAAAAACATTTTACTGAGGCAAAACCAGACAACAAATGTGCACTGAGTGAAAGAAGGAGCTATTAGGAGGGGTGGTCCACAGCTTGGGTCCTAATGAAGGTCTTAAAGGAGATGAAGGTGGAGAGATGGACGGATTTAGGGAGGAAATCCCAGAGCTGAACACACAATCACTAATGGTGAGGTTGGATGGGAAATGTACAAGACATTAGGGTTGGAAGAACAGAGTAATTGGAGAGGGGATGGTGTTACAGGGCTGGAGGAATTTAAGGAGAAAAGGGTTGCGTGGTGAAGCCATGAAATTTAACCATAAATCAGAGATTATTAAATATAAAGCATCGGCGTCAGGGGTCCAATGTGGGTATGCAAGGGGCAGGAGTGATGGGTGAGTGGGACTTGGTGTGGGATAGGATATGATTGGTAGAGTTTGGAGGAGCTGAATTTTATGGAATGTGGAGGATGCGAGGCTGACCAGGAGAACATTGGAATATTTGAGTCCAGTGGTGACAAATGCAGACATGAATCTTTCAGCGGCTACAAGATGCTTTAGAGATGCTCATCTTTCCTTTTTCCAGTTACTCCTACTCGCTGAGTTGTTGCAATACAGATATTCAAATGTTCCTCGTCCTTTGCCTTGACTGCAAGTCACTCTAGTGTGCCCATTCCAGCAACGCAGATGCATACATAGGGCTTTCTTTGAAGACGAAAACAAGCAGCAGTGGAGGACTGACATCATGCTGGGTGTACACATCACCCATTGTACTTACCCCGACACCAAAGCTCCCTGTTTTGGGAGCAGCATTGTTCTAACACATTTTTGACTTCCAGTTGAGTCATTACTGATGTAAACAAACTGCCCACAAAGCATTATTCATTTTGGTGACAGACTACCAGTCTCCAGTGAATAAGGAATACTGTTCCTGCAGAACTTTAAAGCGACGGTCACTTTTTAAATGAAATTCCCAGAATAGTCACAGTCGAAGCCTGACCTTCTAATTATCCTGATTCTCTCCGCCTGCCTCACCCTGAGATATTTCCATATCATTTTTGGAACGTAACACGGAACTTGGAGCTTGCTACAACGTGGAATAGTTGAGGTGAATGGCATAGATGCCTTTAAGGGGAACCTAGATAAGTATATGAGGGCAAAAGGAATGGATGGATATGCAGATAAGGTTGAATGAAGTAGGGTGGGAGGAAGCTCATGTGAAGCATAAAATCCAGCAGAGTCCATTTAGGCTGCATGGCCTGTTTCTGTGCTGTAAATTATGTGAAATTCAACGTAATAGAAATCCTTTCAGAGCATAATATGTGAGAATGGTTCCAGGGATCAGAATTTTCAGTTATGAAGATAGAATGGAGAAGTTAGGACTGTTTTCCTTGGAGAAGAGAAGGCTGAGAGGTGATTTGATAGAGGTGTTCAAAATCACGAGGGGTCTGGAGAGAGTAGATAGAAAGAAACTGTTCGCACTCGTGAAAGGATCGAGAACAAGAGGGCACAGATTTAAAGTATTTGGTAAGAGAAGCAAAAGTGACATGAGGAAAAACTTTTTCACGCAGCGAGTGGTTAAGGTCTGGAGTGCGCTGCCTGAGAACGTGGTGGAGGCAGGTTCAATTGAAGCATTCAAAAGGGAATGAGACAGTTATATGAAAAGGAAGAATGTGCAGGGTTATGGGGAGAAGGCAGGGGAATGGAACTGAGGGAATTGCTCTTTCAGAGAGCCAGTGCCGACACGATGGGCCAAATGGCCTCCTTCTTCACTGTAACAATTCTGTGATTCTGTCACTACAAGAAGAATGAATTCACTTCTGCATTTCCTTCATTCATTACGACCAATTATAACAAAATTGTAGGGATGTACATCCTATTCATCATTTTGGGATAGGCAGAGTTCCACAATACCACCATATTGTCTATTTGATTTCTGGTTCAAACACCTTGATGATGTTGGCTATGTTTTTACGCTATTGGCACTCTATTGAATATCTGTCAGTCCAGACATAGTCAGATACTGGAATTGTGCGGGAGTGGACAGCATTTTCGTTCATTTTAGTAAGTGAATTTAATAAAACAGAGAAGTTATGCTAAACATGTACAGAACCTTGGTTAGACTACACTCAGAGTACTGTGTACAGTGCCGGTCTCTATTATAAACAGAATAAACAGAATATAGAAGCACTGGAGACGGTGCAAGAAAGATTTACAAGGATGATACCAGAACTGAAATCAGGAATGATTGAACAGGCTGGGCTCTTTTCATGGGAAAAGAGATGGCTGAGAGTGTGACCTGAGAGAGTTTGATAGGTAGGAAAGTAAGTTGTGAAGAGGACATAAGGAGGCTACAAAGGGATATAGATAGGTTAAGTGAGTGGGCAAAGATCTGGAAAATGAAGTATAATGTGGGAAAATGTGAAATTTTCCATTTTGGCAGGAAGAATAAAAAAGAAGCATATTATCTAAATGGTGAGAGATTGCAGAGCTCTGAGATGCAGAGGGATGTGGGTGTCCCAGTGCATGAATCGCAAAAGGTTAGTGTCATGCCAGGCCCCCACCTGCCATGAATGAGGCACATCAATTTTGTCATGAATATTGGTTTTTAATTTGTTGGAGGGAGAAAATAACTTGTTAAACAGATCAGCCGTGGCTGGAAAAAAATATTTACATGCCAACAGACATCGAAGGTGAGGAAGCGCATTGCAGGGTCTGTTAAGGAGGATACAATCCACAAGGGCCAGAACTGGTTAGCCCAGCTGGTCACATGACTATCTGGCTGTTCCAGGGTTTTCTTTTGAACTGGCCACAGAGAGTTTGAAGGCAGAGTGTCTGTTTGCTCCTGGACTGAGAAGGTCACTGTCCTGTCTGCTCCCATCTCTTTCTCACAAGCCTCTGAATCCACTGAAGACACATGAACCCCAAGAGAGAAAAGTCTCCGAAAATGGACAAGGTTTAAGAAGAATATTAGGCCCCAACGAAAAGCAAGATCTATCTACAATCAAACACTCTACAGTGAGCTCAAAGAATCGTAGCAAAAACTGAAGACTTGCAGGTTGATAGGTAAATTGGCCATTATAAAATTGCCCTAGTATAGGTAGGTGGTAGGGAAATATAGGGACAGGTGGGGATGTGGTAGGAATATAGAATTAGTGCAGGATTAGTCTAAATGGGTGGTTGATGGGCGGCACAGACTCGGTGGGCCGAAGGGCCTGTTTCAGTGCTGTATCTCTAAATAAGTAAATAAATAACTAAATTGCCTCAAACATTTCCACTTTATTTCTTCTGCTCAGTTCTGTCTCTACCTGCATGTGTGTATTGCATATGCATGCTAGCCTGGGCACGTCGTGTATCCATAGGCGTCAATTGAATTAGAGTTTAAGTTGAATAAATTTCTACTTTTCTTCTTTGAACCTAAAAAAGCCTGTTTGTCCTGGTTTCTTTGCCTTATAATTGGGAAGTGGTGAATAAAGATTCACCAAGTGGGAGCTAAAAACAGGTGTGTTTAAAACTAAACCCTGTTACATAAGACCAGGTAAAGGCTGAAAGGGAACCCTAGACCTCTTTCTCACCTGGTCGTAACAGTTGGTATGCAGGTACAGCAAGTAGTTAGGAAAGCTTATAGAATGTTATCATTTATCACGAGGGGAATTGAATACAAAAGTAGGGAGGCTATGTCATAGAGTCGTACAGCATAGAAACAGGCGCACCGCGTCCATGCCGACATAATGCCTATCTATACTAATCCCACCTGCCTGTATTAATTCCATATCCCTCTATGCCTTTCTCATTCAAGTACCTGTCCAGATGCCTCTTAAATGTCGCGACTATTCCTGCCTCCACCACCTCCTCTGGCAGTTCATTCCAGATACCCACTATTCTTTGTGTGAAAAATTTACCCCTTTGATCCCCTTTAAACCTCCTCCCTCTCACCTTAAACCTATGCCCTCTAGTTTTACTCACCCCTACCATGGGAAACAGACTCTGGCTATCTACCCTATCTATGCCTCTCATAATTTTATATACCTCTATCATGTCCCCTCTCAGCCTCCTTCGCTCCAGGGAAAACAGACCCAGCCTATCCAATCTCTCTTTATAACTCAAGCCCTCCAAACCAGGCAACATCCTTGTGAATCTTTTCTGCACCCTCTCTAGCTGAATCATATCTTTCCTCTAGTGTGGCGACCAGAACTGCACACAGTTCTCCAAGGATGGCCTAACCAACATTATGTGCAACTGTAACATGACCTCCCAACTCTTGTACTCAGTGCCTCGGCCGATGACGGTAAGCATGCCATACGCCTTCTTCACCACCCTGTCTACCTGTGTTGCCACTTTCAGGGAACTATGTACTTGCACCCCAAGGTCTCTCTGCTCAAGAACACTTCCCAAGGCCCTGCCATTCACTGTATATGTCCTGCCCTGGTTTAACTTCCCAAAATGCATCACTTTGCACTTGTCTGTGTTAAATTCCATTTGCCAATCCCTTGCCCACTTTCCCAATTTATCTATATCCTGTTGTAACCTTAGACAACCTTCTTTACAGTCTACTGTACGACCAATTTTGGTGTCATCTGCAAACTTACTAATCATGCCCCCTACATTCACATCCAAGTCATTAATATATATGTCAAACAACAGAGGGCCCAGCACCGATCCCTGTGGCACACCACTGGTCACTGGCCTCCAATCTGAAAAACAACCCTCCACGACCACCCTCTGCCTCCTATCACCAAGCCAATTTTGTATCCAATTTGCTGGTTCATCCTGGATCCCATGTGTTTGAAACTTCTGGACCAGCCGACCATGCGGGACCTTGTCAAAGGCCTTGCTAAAGTCCGTGTAGACAACATCCATCGCCTTGCCCTCGTCATTCCTCTTGGTCACCTCCTCAAAAAACTCAATCAGATTCGTGAGACATGATTTCCCATGCACAAAGCCATGCTGACTATCCCTAATCAGACCTTGCCTTTCCAAATGCATATAAATCCTGTCTCTCAGAATCCCTTCCAATAACTTCCCACCACTGATGTAAGGCTCACCGGCCTGTAGTTCTCTGGCTTATCCCTGCTGCCCTTCTTAAATAAAGGCACAGCATTGGCTATCCTCCAGTCTTCCGGTACCTCACCCGTGGGTAACGATGATACAAAAATCTCTGCCAGGGCCCCAGCAATCTCCTCCCTTGCTTCCCATAGCATTCGAGGATACACCTGGTCAGGCCCTGGGGATTTATCCACCTTTATGCGCTTCAACACCTCCTCATTTGTAATGTTGATCTGCTCCAGGATATCAGTGTTCCCTCCCTTGAACTCACTAGCTTCCATGACCTTCTCCACGGTAAATACAGATGAGAAGTATTCATTTCAGACCTCGCCAATTTCCCGTGGCTCCACACATAGATTACCACACTGATCCTTAAGGGGACACTCTCTCTCCCTAGCTACCCTTTTACTCTTAATATACTTATAGAATCTTTTAGGAATCTCCTTTATCTTATCTGCCAGGGAAATCTTATGGCCCCTTTTCGTCCTCCTAATTTCCTTCTTAAGTGTAGTCCTACATCCCGGTACTCCTCGAGGGACTCGCTTGAGCCCAGCTGCCTATTCCTACATATGCCTCCTTCTTTGTCCTGACCAGACCCTCAATATCCCTCATCAACCAAGGTTCCCTAAACTTGCCAGCCTTGCCCTTCCATCAAACAGGAACATGCCGGCCCTGAACTCTTCCTATCTCACTTTTAAAAGCCTTACACTTGCCAGACACCCCTTTACCTGTAAACAGCCTTTCCCAATTCCTGTCAGATGCCATTGAAATTAGCCTTCTCCCAATTCAGGACTTCAACCTGAGGACCAGTCCTATCCTTTTCCATAACTATCTTGAAGCTAATAGAGTTATGGTCACTGGTCTCAAAGTGCTCCCCCATTGACACATCAACCACCTGCCCAGCCACATTTCCCAAGAGGAGGTCGAGTGTTGCCCCTTCTCGAGTAGGGCCATCTGCATACTGCTTCAGAAAACTATCCTGGACACACTTAACAAATTCTTCCCCATCTGATCCCTTAGCACTAAGGCAGTCGCAGTCAATATTAGGGAAGTTAAAATCACCTGCTATGACAACCCTATAATTCCTACACCTATCTGTGATTTCCCTACATATATGCTCCTCCAATTCCCTCTGACTATTGGGGGTTCTTCTTCTTCTTCTTTGGTCTCCTTGTCTCAAGAGACAATTGGTAAGCACCTGAAGGTGGTCAGTGGTTTGTGAAGCAACGCCTGGAGTGGCTCTGACGCCCAATTCTAGAGTGACAGACTCTTCCACAGGTGCTGCAGATAGAATTGGTTGTCGGGGCTGTTACGCAGTTGGCTCTCTCCTTGCGCTTCTGTCTTTTTCCTGCCAACTGCAAAATCTCTTCGATTCGCCATACTTTAGCCCCGCCTTTATGGCTGCCCGCCAGCTCTGGCGATCACTGGCAACTGACTCCCACGACTTGTGATCAATGTCACAGGACTTCATGTCGCGTTTGCAGACATCTTTAAAGCGGAGACATGGATGGGCGGTGGGTCTGATACCAGTGACGAGCTCGCTGTAGAGTGTGTCCTTGGGGATCCTGCCATCTTCCATGCGGCTCACATGGCCAAGCCATCTCAAGCGCCGCTGGCTCAGTAGGGTGTATATGCTGGGGATTTTGGCCACCTCGAGGACTTCTGTGTTGGAAATACAGTCCTGCCACCTGATGCCAAGGATTCTCCAGAGGCAGCGAAGATGGAATGAATTGAGTTGTCGTTCTTGGCTGACATACGTTGTTCAGGCTTCGCTGCCGTAGTGCAAGATACTGTGGACACAGGTTTGATACACTTGGACTTTTGTGTTCCGTGTCAGTGCACCATTTTCCCACACTCTCTTGACCAGTCTGGACATAGCAGTGGAAGCCTTTCCCATGTGCTTGTTGAATTCTGCATTGAGAGACAGGTTACAGGTGATAGTTGAGCCTAGGTAGATGAACTCTTGAACCACTTCCAGAGCGTGGTCGCCGATATTGATGGATGGAGCATTTCTGACATCCTGTCCCATGATATTCGTTTTCTTGAGGCTGATGGTTAGGCCAAATATGTTGCAGGCAGCCGCAATCCTGTCGATGAGTCTCTGCAGACACTCTTCAGTGTGAGATGTTAATGCAGCATCATCAGCAAAGAGGAGTTCCCTGATGAGGACCTTCCGTACTTTGGTCTTCGCTCTTAGACGGGCAAGGTTGAACAACCTGCCACCTGATTTTGTGTGGAGGAAAATTCCTTCTTCTGAAGACTTGAACGCATGTCGAGCAGCAGGGAGAAGAAAATCCCAAAAAGTGTGGGTGCGAGAACACAGCCCTGTTTCACACCACTCAGGATAGGAAAGGGGTCTGATGAGGCACCACTATGCTGAATTGTGCCTTTCATATTGTCATGGAATGAGGTGATGATGCTTAATAGCCTTGGTGGACATCCAATCTTTTCTCGTAGTCTGAAGAGACCACGTCTGCAGACGAGGTCAAAGGCTTTGGTGAGATCAATGAAAGCAACGTAGAGGGGCATCTGTTGTTTGTGGCATTTCTCCTGTAGTTGGCGAAGGGAGAACAGCATGTCAATGGTGGATCTCTCTGCTCGAAAGCCACTCTGTGCCTCAGGGTAGACACGCTCAGCCAACTACTGGAGCCTGTTTAAAGTGACTTGAGCGAAGACCTTCCCCACTATGCTGAGCAGGGTGATTCCACAGTAGTTGTTGCAGTCACCGCGGTCACCCTTTTTCTTATAGAGGGTGATGATATTGACATTGCGCATGTCCTGTGGTACTGTCCCCTCGTCTCAGCACAGGCAAAGCAGTTTGTAGAGTGCTGAGTGTATAGCAGGCTTGGCACTCTTTGATTATTTCAGGGGTAATGCCGTCCTTCCCAGGGGCTTTTCCGCTGGCTGGAGAATCAATGGCATCACTGAGTTCTGATTTTGTTGGCTGTACGTCCAGCTCATCCATGACTGGCAGAGACTGGACTGCATTGAGGGAGGTCTCAGTGAAACCATTTTCCCTGGAGTACAATTCTAGGTAGTGCTCCACCCAGTGGTCCATTTGCTTGCATTGGTCAGTGATTGTGTTCCCTGATTTAGATTTGAGGGGAGCGATCTTCTTGATGGTTGGCCCAAAAGCTCTCTTAATGCCATCACACATTCCTCTGATGTTTCTGGTGTCGGAGGCCAGCTGAATATGACTCCATAGGTGTTGCCAGTAGTCATTTGCCAAGCGCCAGGCTGTTCTTTGTACAGCGCTTCTGGCTGCTTTAAGTGCTACGGATGTTACCTGCCTGGGAGCTTTTTTGTAGTTCAGCAATGCAATGCACTTAGCGGCTATGACAGGTTCCATCTCTTCAAAGTGAGATTGAAACCAGTCTGCATTCTGCTTCACACGTTTGCCATAGGTGGTCATTGCTGAGTCAAAGATGGCATCTCTGATGTGGGCCCACTTGGTCTCTGCATCCCCTGTAGGAGTGTTTTGAAGGGCTATTTCAAGTGAATTTAGAAATTTATGTAACAGCTGTGGATGAGAAACTCTGCTCGTGTTGATGCACGGATGGCCCTTCTCCTTGGAGTGATGCAGCTTCATTGGTTTGAGTACAACCTTGTTGCACACCAGGGAGTGGTTGGTGTCGCAGTCCGCACTGTGGAAGCTGCGTGTGATTTGAACGATGTTTAAAAAGGCTCGCCTTGTGATGATGAGGTCCAGCTGGTGCCAACGACGTGATCTTGGGTGCCTCCAAGAAACCTGGTATCAGGGTTTAGTATCTCAGAATCACAGAATAATACAGCTCAGAAGAGGCCATTCGGCCCATCGAGTCTGCACCGATGAATTAAAGGCACCTGACCTGTCCACCTAATCCCATTTGCCAGCACTTGGCCCATTGCCTTGAATGTTATGACCTGCCAAGTGCTCATCCAGGGTAAAAAACTTCTTCCTCAAATCTCCCTTAAACCTCCTGCCCCTCACCTTAAACTTGTGTCCCCCAGTAACTGACCCTTCAACTAAGGGGAACAGCTGCTCCCTATCCACCCTGTCCATGCCCCTCATACACCTCGATCAGGTCACCCCTCAGTCTTCTCTGCTCCAGCGAAAACAACCCAAGACTATCCAACCTCTCTTCATAGCTTAAATGTTCCATCCCAGACACCATGCTGGTGAATCTCCTCTGCACCCACTTCAGTGCAATCACCTCCTTCCTGACGTTCCAGCTTGCAAAACGAAGGGCTAGTACCTTTCCTTTTTTTGTCGTGCTGTTTGGTGCGGTGTTGCAGTCCACTTTTCGGGCAATGACCCTGAGGTCCAAGCACCCATTGAAGCAGGTGGACTGTGGTGGGACAGAACCTTACTGACCGGGGGCTGCCCGGTTTGAGGCGGGCGGAAGCTGTCCAGTGAGATGCGATGACCTCTCCCACCGACAAACGCAACCTGTGGTGCCCAATCTCTACGCCAATTGGAGGGCCTATAGTATAATCCCATCAAAGTGATTACCCCTTTCATTTTTCCATGTTCTACCCATATGGTCTCGCTGGACGTTCCCCCCAGGATATCCTCTTTAAGTACTGCCGTGATGTCATCCCTAATCAATAGTGCAACTTCCTCTCCTCTCTTTGCTCCACCTCTGTCACGCCGGACGCATCGGTACCCCGGAACATTGAGCTGCCAGTCCTGCCCATCCCTCAACCACGTTTCCGTAATGGCTATAATATCACAATCCCATGTACCGTTCCATGCTCTGAGTTCATCTGTCTTACGTGTAAGGCTTCTTGCATTAAAGTAAATGCAGCTTAGCCTACCAGACCTTCCACGCTCCCTGTCTTGCCCCGGCCCGGCCTGCCTACTGGACTTGCTTGCTTTAACCTCTCTATTTGCCTCAACTATCTCATCGGAGAGACTACTACTTCGGGTCCCACCCCCCTGCAAGACTAGTTTAAACCCTCCCGAGTATTACTAGCAAACCTCCCTGCAAGGATATTGGTCCCCTTCCAGTTCAGATGCAACCCGTCCCTCTTGTACAGGTCACCTCTGCACCAGAAGAGGTCCCAATGATCCAAGTAGCTGAAGCCCTCCCGCCTAAACCAGCTCTTCAGCCACGCATTCATTTGCCTCATCCTCCTATTCCTACCCTCACTAGCATGTGGCACAGTGAGTAATCCTGAGATTACAACCCTAGAGATCCTGCTTTTTAGCCTTCTGCCTAACTCCCTATATTCACTTTGCAGGACCTCATCTCTCTTCCTGCCTATGTTGTTAGTACCAATATGGACCACGACCTCTGGCTGCTCACCCTCCCCTTTCAGATTGTCCTGCAGCCGCTCCGAGACATCCTTGACCCTGGCACCAGGGAGGCAACATACCATCCTGGAGTCTCATTTGTGGCCACAGAAACGCCTATCTGCACCCCTTACGATAGAATCCCCTATCACGTTAGCTCTTCCACCCCTTTTCCTCCCCTGCTGTGCAGCAGATCCCTCCGTGGTGCCACGGACCTGGCTGTTGCTGCTTTCCCCTGGGAGGGGGTCATCCCCCCAACAGTATCCAAAGTGGTATAT
This sequence comes from Heterodontus francisci, assembly GCF_036365525.1. Lineage (NCBI taxonomy): Eukaryota > Metazoa > Chordata > Chondrichthyes > Heterodontiformes > Heterodontidae > Heterodontus > Heterodontus francisci. The sequence goes on along the minus strand of NC_090374.1, from coordinate 29,585,489 downwards.
CTGTTTGAGAGGGGAATGGACACAGGGCACTCCTGCACTACCTGCCTGCACCTTCTACTCCGTCTGGTGGTCACCCATCCCTTTTCTGCCTGTGCAGCCATTACCTGCTGTGTTGCCACCCCACTCAACGTGCTATCCACGACGTCCTCAGCATCACGGATGCTCCACAGTGAATCCACCCTCAGCTCCAGCTCCGTAATGCAGGTAGTTAGTAGCTGCAGATGGGTACACTTTCTGCACACATGGTTGTCAGGGACACTGGAAGCGTCCCTGATTTCCCACATAGCGCAGGAGGAGCATATCACGGGGCTGAGCTCTCCTGTCATGACTTACCTTTAAATAAATTTAGTTACTCCCTTTAAAAAATACTAATTACACCAGGGGGCTGGTTGTACTCCAAACACTACCCACTACAATCGAAAGTCCTGAATAAATTACTCTAATTTAAGTAGTACTACTCACCTTATCACTGGAGTTTTTTTTAAAAAACTTTCCCCTTTTTTAAGCAACGTAAATGCACTAACAGCTATTACTTACCAAACCAATCACCTTGCAGAATGCATCTATGCTTCAGCTATACAGGGCATTGGTGAGACCACATCTTGATACTGTGTCCAGTATTGGTCTCCTTTCTAAGGAAGGATGTAAGTGCGTTGGAACCAGAAGGTTTACAAGATTAATACCTGGAATGGGTGAGTTGTCTTACGAGGAAAGGTTGGACAGCTAGGCTTGTATCCACTAGAGTTTAAGAGTAAGAGGCGACTTGATTGAAACATATAAGATCCTTAGGGGTCTTGAAAGGGTGGATGTGGAAAGGATGTTTCCTTTTGTGGGAGAATCTAGAACTAGGGATCTTCTTCTTTGGCCTCCTTATCTCGAGAGGCAATGGATAATCGCCTGGAGGTGGTCAGTCGTTTGTGAAGCAGCGCCTGGAGTGGCTATAAAGGCCAATTCTAGAGTGACAGGCTCTTCCACAGGTGCTGCAGAGAAATTTGTTTGTCGGGGCTGTTACACAGTTGGCTCTCCCCTTGCGCCTCTGTCTTTTTTCCTGCCAACTAATGAGTCTCTTCGACTCGCCACACTTTAGCCCTGTCTTTATGGCTGCCCGCCAGCTCTGGCGAATGCTGGCAACTGACTCCCATGACTTGTGATCAGTGTCACAGGATTTCATGTCGCGTTTGCAGACGTCTTCAAAGCGGAGACATGGACGGCCGGTGGGTCTGATACCAGTGGCGAGCTCACTGTACAATGTGTCTTTGGGGATCCTGCCATCTTCCATGCGGCTCACATGGCCAAGCCATCTCAAGCGCCGCTGACTCAGTAGTGTGTATAAGCTGGGGATGTTGGCCGCCTCGAGGACTTCTGTGTTGGAGATATGGTCCTGCCACCTGATGCCAAGTATTCTCCGGAGGCAGCGAAGACGGAATGAATTGAGACGTCGCTCTTGGCTGACATACGTCGTCCAGACTTCGCTGCCATAGAGCAAGGTACTGAGGCCACAGGCCTGATACACTCGGACTTTTGTGTTCCGTGTCAGTGCGCCATTTTCCCACACTCTCTTGGCCAGTCTGGACATAGCAGTGGAAGCCTTTCCCATGCGCTTGTTGATTTCTGCATCTAGAGACAGGTTACTGGTGATAGTTGAGCCTAGGTAGGTGAACTCTTGAACCACTTCCAGAGCGTGGTCGCCAATATTGATGGATGGAGCATTTCTGACGTCCTGCCCCATGATGTTCGTTTTCTTGAGGCTGATGGTTAGGCCAAATTCATTGCAGGCAGCCGCAAACCTGTCGATGAGACTCTGCAGACACTCTTCAGTGTGAGATGTTAAAGCAGCATCGTCAGCAAAGAGGAGTTCCCTGATGAGGACTTTCCATACTTTGGACTTCGCTCTTAGATGGGCAAGGTTGAACAACCTGCCCCCTGATCTTGTGTGGAGGAAAATTCCTTCTTCAGAGGACTTGAACACATATGAAAGCAGCAGGGAGAAGAAAATCCCAAAAAGTGTGGGTGTGAGGGATCACTGTTTAAAAATAAGGGGTTGCCCATTTAAGACTGAGACAAGGAGAAACTCTTTCTGTCAGAGGGTAATGCGTCTTCGGAATTCTTCTCCTCAAAAGGCTGTGGAAGCCAAGTCTTTGAATATTTTTAAGGCAGAGGGAGATAGATTCTTCGATAGATAGAAATGGGGGTGGGGGGGTGGGCGGGGGAGGCGGGTGAAATGTTATCGGGAGTAGGCGGGAATGTGGAGTTGAGGTTACAATCAGATCAGCCATGATCTTGTTGAATGGAGGAGCAGGCTCGAGGGGCCGAGTGGCCTACTCCTGCTCCTAATTTGTGTGTTCGTATGATAGGGTAGTCTTTGAGAAGATGTTTCTACTTGTGAGGAAACCAAAATTAGGGGCCATAAATATAAAATTGTCACTAATGAATCTGATAAGGAACTCAGGAGAAACGCCTTTCCCCAGAGAGTGATTAAAATGTGGAACTCGCTCTACCAAAAGTCGGTGAAGTGAATAGCATTGATGTGTTTAAGGGGATGCGAGATAAACAGATGAGGGAGTAAAGAATAGAGGGTTATGCTGATTGAGTTAGTTGAAGTAAGGTGGGAGGAGGTTCGTGCGGAGTGTAACACCAAAGAAACAAACAAAGAACAAACAAAGTACAGCACAGGAACAGGCCATTCGGCCCTCCAAGTCTGCGCCGATCTTGATGCCTGCCTAAACTAACACCTTCTGCACTTCCGGGGCCCATATCCCTCTATTCCCTTCCTATTCATATATTTGTCAAGATGTCTCTTAAACGTCGCTATCGTATCTGCTTCCACCACCTCCCCTGGCAGCAGGTTCCAGGCGCTCACCACTCTCTGTGTAAAAAAACTTGCCTCGCACATCCCTCTAAACTTTGCCCCTCGCACCTTAAACCTATGTTCCCTAGTAACTGACTCTTCCACCCTGGGAAAAAGCTTCTGACTATCCACTCTGTCCATGCCGCTCATAACTTTGCAAACCTCTATCATGTCACCCCTCCACCTCCGTCATTCCAGTGAAAACAATCCGAGTTTTTCCAACCTCTCCTCATAGCTAATGCCCTCCAGACCAGGCAACATCCTGGTAAACCTCCTCTGTACCCTCTCCAAAGCCTCCACGTCCTTCTGGTAGTGTGGCGACCAGAATTGCACGCAATATTCTAAGTGTGGCCTAACTAAGGTTCTGTACAGCTGCAACATGACTTGCCAATTTTTATACACTATGCCCCGACCGATGAAGGCAAGCATGCCGTATGCCTTCTTGACTACCTTATCCACCTGTGTTGCCACTTTCAGTGACCTGTGGACCTGTACGCCCAGATCCCTCTGCCTGTCAGTACTCCTAAGGGTTCTGCCATTTACTGTATACCTCCCACCTGCATTAGACCTTCCAAAATGCATTACCTCACATTTATCCAGATTAAACTCCATCTGCCATTTCTCCGCCCAAGTCTCCAACTGATCTATATCCTGCTGTATCCTCTGACAATCCTCATCATTATCCGCAACTGCACCAACCTTTGTGTCGTCCGCAAACTTACTAATCAGACCAGCTACATTTTCCTCCAAATCATTTATATATACTACAAAGAGCAAAGGTCCCAGCACTGATCCCTGCAGAACACCACTAGTCACATCCCTCCATTCAGAAAAACACCCATCCACTGATGCCCTCTGTCTTCCATGACCGAGCCAGTTCTGTATCCATCTTGCCAGCTCACCTCTGATCCCGTGTGACTTCACCTTTCGTACCAGTCTGCCATGCGGGATCTTGTCAAAGGCTTTACTAAAGTCCATATGGACAACATCCACCGCCCTTCCCTCATCAATCATCTTCATCACTTCCTCAAAAAACTCAATCAAATTAGTAAGACATGACCTCCCCTTCACAAAACCATGCTGTCTCTCGCTAATAAGTTTGTTTGTTTCCAAATGGGAGTAAATCCTGTCCCGAAGAATCCTCTCTAATGGTTTCCCTACCACTGACGTAAGGCTCACCGGCCTATAACTTCCTGGATTATCCTTGCCACCCTTCTTAAACAAAGGAACAACATTGGCTATTCTCCAGTCCTCTGGGACCTCACCTGTAGCTAATGAGGATGCAAAGATTTCTGTCAAGGCCCCAGCAATTTCTTCCCTTGCCTCCCTCAGTATTCTGGGGTAGATCCCATCAGGCCCTGGGGACTTATCTACCTTAATGCTTTGCAAGACACCCAACACCTCCTCCAGCATGGACTATTTGGGCTGACTGTCCTGTTTCTGCGCTGTAAACTCTGTGTAATTTTACCTAAATTCTATGTGGCATTGCAGCTATAGCCATTTAAAAATCAGAGGGAGAATCAGCCGCTTCTCACATTAGACCTTAGGCTCAATTGTCAGCAGCATTGAGGATAGCCTGGGAAGAGGCCACCTGTCCTGGTGGGGTTGACGCCCCTTTGCCAATCCAAGGAGTACGCTGGCATCCCTGGCAAAGGGCCTCTCATTTAATGGCATATGTTGCATCGCGTGGCTGCTGCGAACACGCAGAATGTGACAAAGCCTGTCACAGACTGCACCACCATAGGATGTCAGGAAATCAAGAGGGCCGTCACAATCTCTTGGGCGATTGTGTGCAGTCAAGATGGTGCCTGAGCTGCAGACTGTGCAAGTCCACTGAAACAAGAGGATAAATGGGCTAGTAGCTTAAACAATTGTCCAGAGAGCTGACAAGTGCATGTCCGACAGTGCCAAACGATTTGGGAAATAAAACTTACAGATATTTTTGAAACTTTACTATTCTTTTTAATGTGTTCAGCAGCACTCCTGCCCTCCTTGCAATATGGTGCGCCCCTGCTCATTCTCTGGTTGCCTGAGGCTCAATTTCCTCTAGTTCTGTTGATCTATAGTGGGCCATATGTATATAAACTTGCAAGAGATTAAGTGAAGACTTTTATGAAAATTCAATTTCTCTATGGTGCTACACGAACACTGGATACTGATCCTGTGAAATTTGGGTCCATAGCGCCACTGACTGACAGGGCACCAGAGTGGGTATATTGTGCATGTGCTGGACGCATGCAGAGTGATTTGACATGCGTTCTGCTATTTTGGACTGCACAAGTCCAGTTAATACCCTCTCTTCTTCACTCCCAGCTGAAGATGCATCCAGCTGCACAAGGGACTCCTCGCCCCTCAACTAGAAAAATTAATGAGCCAGCTGATTAATCAACTTCCAGCTGAGGTGCTTTTGACTTACTTAAGCTGGTGCAGAGTTGGTGGAAGTACTGTGTTGATAGTTACTGGAGGGCTTTTACAAACTATTTGAATATTCAAGGGAGTGGTGTCCTCAGTACCTTGCTCTTTGGCAGCGAGGCTTGGACAACGTATGTCAGCCAAGAGCGAATTCTCAATTCATTCGATCTTCGCTGCCTCCGGAAAATGCTTGGCATCAGGTGGCAGGACCGTATCTCCAACACAGAAGTCCTCAAGGCGGCCAACATCCCCAGCATATACACCCTACTGAGCCAGCGGCGCTTGTGATGGCTTGGCCATGTGAGCCGCATGGAAGATGGCAGGATCCCCAAGGACACATTGTACAGCGAGCTCGTCACTGGTATCAGACCCACCGGCCGTCCATGTCTCCGCTTTAAAGACGTCTGCAAACGCGACATGAAGTCCTGTGACATTGACCACAAGTCGTGGGAGTCAGTTGCCAGTGATCGCCAGAGCTGGCGGGCAGCCATAAAGGCGGGGCTAAAGTATGGCGAGTCGAAGAGACTTAGCAGTTGGCAGGAAAAAAGACAGAAGCACAAGGGGAGAGCCAACTGTGTAACAGCCCCGACAACCAATTTTATCTGCAGCACCTGTGGAAAAGTCTCTCACTCTAAATTGGCCTTTATAGCCACTCCAGGCGCTGCTTCACAAACCACTGACCACCTCCAGGCGCTTACCCATTGTCTCTCGAGACAAGGAGGCCAAAGCAGAAGGCACTAATCTCGACAGGGAGATCAGAGGTGTTGGATGGTGTGTCAGGAGAAAGCCTGCTTTGCTCATGGTGGCTATAGTTGCAGGCCCTCTTGGGAAACAGGCAGCAGAGGAAGGAAGCAGTATGCAGAGGGAGAAGGAGGAGGGCTCTCAATAGAAGAATCCACCCACCAAGGGTCTTTAGCGAGCATTTCTCCTGCCTCCACCTCAACTAGTGTGTGATGTATCTGCATTTCACAAAGGAGGTGGTCACTGAACTGTGCCACCTCCTTCAACTCGACCTGCAGCCTCAAAACAGGGCGAGGATGGCGCTGCCAGTGCTGTCAAAGTCACTGTCGCCCTCAATTTCTATGCAGGAGCAAGCGACATTAGCAACATCTCACAGTTTGCCATCCATCACTACATCAGGGAGGCCTGTCTGGAAGGAGAGGGGACTTCATCATCGTTTCACTGGCCAGAGAGGAGCAGGAGGAAAGACCACGTAGATTTGCCAGACTGGCGAGATTCCCAATTGACTGCACTCAGGTGGCTCTACAGACTCCACATGTTAATGGGGAAATATTATGTAACCGTTATATGGACATCCAGTTGGCATGCTCATGCAAAGAAGATGCACGACACGTTCATCCTGTGCCAGTCAACCTACCTGCTATCTTTGGCCCATTGCACACCAGAGGCTGGCTGCTGAGGGACAAGGGATACATACATCTGGACATACGAATTAGGATCAGGAGTAGGCCACTTGGCCCCTCGAGCCTCCTCGCAATTCAATAAGCTCATGGCTGAACTGATTAATTCTCCTCATCTTTGTCTTAAATGGGTGACCCTTTATTTTTAAACAGTGGCCTCTTGTTCTAGATTTTTCCACAAGAGGAAACATCCTTTCCACATCCGTCCTGTCAAGACCCTTCAGGATACCTGCTATACACCTGGCTAATGACTCCCCTCCACCACCCAACCACATGAGGACAGCTTTCCTATAATGAGAGCCATGCAGCAACCAGGAATATGGTGGACCAAACCATCGGTGTGCTTAAGCAATGGTTCTGATGCCTGGATTGCTCAAAGGAAACTCTCCAGTCCTAACAAGAGTGTGTTTGCTGCCACCTGTGTAATCTTGCTATCATGAAGGTGTCGTCTTTGCCACCAGATCTATTAAAGCGACCTTGGGAGGAGGAGCAAGAGGAGAAAGGGAGGAAGCATCTGGGGCCTCTTCGCTCTGGCTGAGCTATCTATGAGCAGATATTCAGACTCTGATCCGCACTTCCCTATTTTTAAATCCATCTGCTACAAAGCATCATAGATTCACTTGGTCCAAATCCTGAAATAAAGCCACGAACAGGAAACATCTCAACAACATTATCCAACAACACTTGCAATAACGTATACACAATTGAACTATTCACCCTAGTGCATTGCTTTGGTGCCTTTGCCTATCCAAGTGCTCCTGCGCAGTGCTACCTCAGTGGTTGCATAATGGCTGGTGGAAGGCTGCTGACTTTCTGTGGGGGAGACTGCAGATGGCCTTGTAGGACACCCTCCAGCAGTTCTGGGTCTTGTGGGCCAGCTTCGGACTGCACCACCTTGGCATGGGCAGCATCAGTCTGCACTGGCTACAGCAAGGGCACTGGCAGTGTGGCAGTGGTGGGAGTATGAAAGCTGGCATCCCGAGAGAGGGCAGCAAGTTCTTGCATGATGGAGTCATTGCCACTCCCTCAGGGCAGCACTTCAGCAATGTGCTAAAGCACATATTGCTGGCCTGCTGTGAGAACCTGCAAGCCCTTTGAGCACGGGTATCTGCGGCCATGATGGCAACAGTCTGAGCCTGCATGGCAACAAGCTGGGTTTGCATGGCAACAAGCATGGTTGACAGGACCTCAATCTGAGCTTTCACTGCAGCACTCAGACATTAGAGTCATAGAGAGATATAGCACAGAAACAGGCCCTTCAGCCCACCGAGTCTGCGCCATCAACCACCCATTTATACTAATCCTACATTAATCCCATTTTTTCCTCTCACATCCCCAGCTTCCCTCAATTCTCCTTCCACCTACCTACACTAGGGGCAATTTTTTACAATGGCCAATTTACCTATCAACCCGCAAGTTTTTGGCATGTGGGAGGAAACCGGAGCACCCGGAGGAAACCCACGTGGTCACAGGGAGAACTTGCAAACTCTGCACAGGCAGTACTCAGAACGGAACCTGGGTCGCTGGAGCCGTGAGGCTGCAGTGCTAACCACTGTGCCACTGTGGTTAGCACCGCAGCCTCACAGCTCCACATTGGGTGGCTTCTGCCTGAGCTGCAATGGAAACTGAAACCTTGGTAATCAGATGCTGTGTCATGGCTTGGTCTGCCAGTCCTTTCATGGAGTCAGACACACCTTCAATGCTCCAAGCTCTGCGTGAAACCTTGTGCCAAGTTGGATTCAGATACCCCTGTGCCCCTTGACAGTGAAAATAAGCTCTCATTGTGCATGTCCATCAGGGTTCTCCTGAACACTACCCCATTGAAATCTTCATTTGAGTCCCCTGCAGCAGAACTCATGTGCATTCTTGCTTTCCGGGAAGTTGGTGCACTCACCATCCTTTCCCCCTGGCCTGGCTGCTGCTCAGTCGTACTCGGTGACTAACCATGTGCTGATGCCTACTCTACCCTACCCTCTGAGGTATACACAGTGCCAGTGTCTGAGCTCATGGCTGCAAGTGTCAGATCAAGTGATGGTGCTTCTTCATCAATGGACTTGTGTGGCTATCTCCCTTCAAACTGAGGCTGCAGTGTCCGGCCAGGTGGCAAATCTTGGGTATCTGAACACAAAATTACAGATAGGGAAGGTTAGGGTTGGAGGGGTGGGGCTGAAAGCAAGAGGTCCATGGTCACACCCTCTAGCTTGCACTTCACACCAGATAGCAGGATGAGCTCAGAGTTGAGAAAGGGCTTAAGGTAGGAACATACCATCATCCTGAATGTCCTCAGCAATGCAACGGGCTCAGTCATGCTGGTCCCATGATGCTTAGCACCATTTCCTTCAGCAGACTCAGCAAATTCAGGCATGCATTTCCCCGGCCGGTTCTCTATTGCTCTCTGCAGTTGCGTGTGACCTGGTTCTACAAGAGAGACAGAGAAGAATATCAGTGAATGTGTTGCAATGTGTTTGTGAGATATGCCTGTCATAGCTGAATAGCTGGAGGTATGTGGAATTGGTGAGAGATTGTGCGACTGGCAGCATTGGTAAGTATGTGAGAGTGAGGTGGAGTACCTCAATGTTCGGCAAGGACCCTGATTGCTAATGGGCAAGTGATGATTGAGCAGTGTGAGAAGATGGTGGTGCAGTGGGTAGGAGATGTCATGTAATGCCTTCACTGACCTTGACCACCCCATGTGAGGTAATTGAACTTCTTGTGGCACTGCTGCCAGAACCTTAGGGCCAGACTCCAGGAATTTACCTTGCTGGCCATCTGCTTGCATTCTATTCTCAGGGTGTCCTTGAAGGCCTCTTGCAGCCCCTCACCACAGGAAACATGGCGTCTCTCCTCCTTTCCACTTCCATCACTGATGCGCCACATCAGAAATGCTCGGAGCCCTCCCTTATGCCTGTTGCTCCATTTTCTGTGCTTTTACTTCCAACTAAGCTTACCAGAGACAGTTGTATCAGCAGGAATGCAGCTCCCCTTTCAGAGATGCTGGCTATCTTTATGATCTGCAGGTTACCTTTAAATACTTGCTGGTCACTTATGCTGCCGGCTGTGCAGCCAGTCAGCAATGCATGTTGTGCTATGTTGCATGCTGAAATAAATTAGATGACGAGGCAGCATGAAGTTTGCATGCTGCTTGCCTCAATAGGACTGGTTGTGCCTCGCAATACGCGCGCTTGTAAACAAGCCTCTTGGACTATTTCCCCCTCAGCGTCCCATCACAGTAACACCACAGAATTGCTTACTTCATGTAAAAGGAGAGGTGGGCGCTGAGCTGGAGGTTCAAGAGTTTGGGGACAAGTTACCAAAGACAGTCTAAGCTTTGAGGAGATTTTCAAGAGAGCAAAGTAGCGAGACCGAATTAATTTGGTGAGTTCTGGAGGTCAGGGGTACAATAACAAAGGTCAGTCCCTTGCGTACAGAGCAGAAGCAGAATTCGATATTTAGAGGAATGAAGGGTTTAGTCTGGTATGTATGGCTGAGGCAGATGTCCTAAAGGTATTGGGGTGACCAGTGTCTCAGGCCAAACCAGACTTAATGGCCGGCACAGACACGATAGGCCGAAGGGCTGTTTCTGTGCTCTATGACTCTATGTCTCTATGTTGAAACTTCAGCATTCAGTTTGACCCTAGACTGTGCTTCCAGCCTTATATCCTCTCCATCACAAAGACGAGCTGTTTCCATCTCCATATTCTATTCTCCTTCCTGGCCTCAGCTCATCTGCTTCTGAAATCCTTATTCTACCTGATGCTTTTGTTACCTCTGGGTGCGACTATTCCAATGCTCTCCTGGCCAGTGTCCCATCTTCTACCCTCCATAAACTTGAGCTCATCCAAAACTCTGCTGCCCATATCCTAACCTTTTCCAAGTCCCATTCACATACAAGCAGTGTTCTCGCTGTCCTACCTTGACTCCTGTTCTGGCAAAAACTTGATTTTAAAATTCTCATCCTCTTGTTAAAATCCCTCAATGGTGTCCCTTCCTATCTCTGTAATCTCCAGCTCTACAACTCTTCATGGACTCTGCATTCCTCCAACTCTCGTCTCTTGTGCATCCCTTACTCCCTTTTCCTACCATTGGTGACCGTGCTTTCAGTTGTCTACGCCCTAATTCCCTCAAACCTCTCTGCCTCACCACTTCTCTCTCCTCCTTTAAGATGCTCCTTAAAACCTATCACTTTGACCGAGCCTTTAGTCACCTTATTTGGCTTGGTGTCAATTTTTCTCTGATTATGCTCCTGCCTTGGGATGTTTTCCTATGTTCAAGGTGCTATATAAATGCAAATTGTTGCTGGAAGTGAGAGTGAGAGTTTTGAAGTTCAAGGAATCTTTACTCTATTCAGGGTCCATCCAACATATGAGGAATGAACAGGTAAACATTTCTGATGATGGGATAGGATTGACTACAAAACTGCACAATTAAAATGACTCATTGCACAATTTTTGTATATTTGTGATGTTCATGGGTGGCTTTTTAAAAGTCGGAAAGGCAAGAAATGTGGATTTTGATGGAATGGAGCAAACTGTTAGGAAAACAATCATAATGATTTTTTTTAAATAGCCATCTGTTATTGAGTTCCTCTTCCAGAATAATAAAGCCTAGGAGTGATTTATTTCTCTTGAGCTGCTTGAATTAACTCAACTGAAACATGGCATAAGCTGGATAAGTTGTGAACAGTGGTTAATGAGTAAACAACTCCTAACATCAGGATGGTTAAGTACAGTTGTCCTGTGGGAATATTGGTTTTGTACTCTGTGGATATCATATTAAAGATCAAAGGACCCATATCCTATATTGAGTACATGGTAGGTAGTTTATTCAACAATAGTTTTGTTGAGAAATGTTGATTATAAGATGCAGACCACTAGGTTTCAGAATAGCTAGGTTCCCTTATCAGGTAAGTAATGAAAAATGTAATATAGATTATAAATAATATAGATTACATTTTTAGGTAACTTTGTAATATTAGTGTCTTGATTTATTAATGGTTGTTAGAAACTTAAATTGGCTTGACTATGTGATAAACTCTTCCTAGTCCCTAATGATCCTTAATGCTCAGTATAGACCTAAATCATGTTTGACACTTAATTTGGCTGTATTAATCTGGAGGGACTCAAGATTGAAGGTGAGGAGACTTGAAACATTTAAAAATCGGGGTGTGTTGGAGAAGAATCAAGAAAGTGATGTGCTGATGTAACCATTGAAGCTCACTGAATGGACTAACAGAGGAACTGTTGTTATCTGAAGTGTTAGCGCTTATTCCTGAAAATACACGATTTGTCATGAGTTGGAATACATTGCCTGAAAGGGTGGTGGGAGTTGATTTAGTAATAACTTTCAAAACGGTACTGGATATATATTTTTTAAAAAGGTAAACAAATTGCAGGGCTATGGGGAAAGAGCAATGGAGTTACTAATTGGATAGCTTTTTCAAAGATTCGGCATAGGTACGGTGGACGAGAAGGCTCCTATCTGGGCTCTATAATTCTATGAATAATTACTGAATAACTTACATTATGTATTGGTAACTAGTATAATTTGTTGTGTTAAATTATTCATTTTTACTGTGTGCCCACTGTTCAGGATCTTCTGAGGGGCAGGATTAGGACTGGATTTGAGGATGGGGATTCCATACACTATTCCTGTTCTACCATCCCAGCCAAGATCTGGCATAAAACATGGAGGCTTGCATGAGAGAGATGAGGTGTACCAGGGAACTATGATTGGAGGGGATAGATGTGGTATAATAGACTAGTAACCCAGTAGCCCAGGCTAATACCCTGGAGACACAGGTTCAGATCCCATTTAGTGGAATAAAATTCAATTAATTGATAACAAATTGAGAGCTTGTCTCAGTAATGGTGCCATGAAAGTAGCATTGATTGTTCTAAAAACCCATCTGGTTCACGAATGCCCTTTAGGAAAGGAAGATATCTGCCATCCTTACCTGGTCAGCAAATGTGGTTAGTCATAGAGTCGTACAGCATAGAAACAGGCCCTTCAGCCCACCACGTCCATGCCAACCATAATGCCTATCTATACTAATCCTGCCTGCATTAATTCCATATCCCTCTATGCCTGGCTCATTCAAGTACCTGTCCAGATGCTTCTTAAATGTTGCTCCTGTTCCTGCCTCCACCACCTCCTCAGGCAGCTCATTCCAGATACCCACTATTCTTTGTGTGAAAAATTTACCTCTTTGATCCCCTTTAAACCTCCTCCCTCTCACCTTAAATCTATGCCCTCTTGTTTTAGTCGCCCTTACCATGGGAAACAGACTCTGGCTATCTACCCTATCTATGCGTCTCATAATTTTATATACCTCTATCATGTCCCCTCTCAGCCTCCTTCGCTCCAGGGAAAACAGCCCCAGCCTATCCAATCTCTCTTTATAACTCAAGCCCTCCAAACCAGTCAACATCCTTGTGAATCTTTTCTGCACCCTCTCTAGCTTAATCACATCTTTCCTGTAGTGCGGTGACCAGAACTGCACACAGTACTCCAAGTGCGGCACAACCAACGTTATGTACGACTGTAAGATGACGTCCCAACTCTTGTACTCAATTCCTCGGCCGATGGTGGCACGCATGCCATACGCCTTCTTCACCATCCTGTCTACCTGTGTTGCCACTTTCAGGGAACTATGTACTTGCACCCCAAGGTCTCTCTGCTCAAGAACACTCCCCAGGGCCCTGCCATTCTCTGTATATGTCCTGCTCTCGTTTAACCTCCCAAAATGCATCACTTCACACTTGTCTGCGTTACATTCCATTTGCCAATCCCTTGCCCACTTTCCCAGTTTATCTATATCCTGTTGTAACCTTAGACAACCTTATAGGTTGACTCCTAACTGCCCCCTGAAGTGGCCTAACACACTACTCAGTTGGGATGGGCAATTAGCAACATCCACATGCCATGAAAGAATAGAAAAAAGTGGAAGTGGGCCACTGAAGACTGACAATTTAGAGAAAAATCCTCATCAGTCTGCTGTATACAGGCACTTCTTGGGGCCTGAGCAACCATCCCTCTTTGGTGGTTATAGGCTGGAATTTCTGGCTTTGTGGGGTAGGCAGGAACACAAGATGCACTAGTAGTGCAGGCACTCACTGACCCTGTGCAAAATAGGTACCATTCCACTGACCGTGTTAACTCTGGTGATTTCCCAGCATGACCACCCAGATTTCAGCCTGTGGATTTTCTGAGCCAATCCTACAACTTATCCTGTAATTGAGCTAACTTAATCCTTCCTGTACTTCAGAATATCCATACAACAGTAATAAAATGATACCATTTATTTCTATCATGGACTGGTGTTAGCATTTAATTTGCACTGGGAGTGTTAATATGTCTGTCAATCTACCAAAGCATCTTCCTTCCTGCTTTGCCATGTTTTAGTAGACATTCATCAATCATTCTCAGCACATGACCCTTGAGTTGCCACTTATGGAATATCAGGTTGCCTGTCACTGAAAGTTGTTCAATTCTTTCCTCTTCAATCAATCATTGCCAGCGGATCTTCAAAATTCTCCTCATACATTGGTTTTCAATCATCTCAACATCTTTCAGACCTCTCTAGCTTGGAGGAATACACTCAATGGAATTCGACCTCTCAAAGATTCCGACCTTTGATGTAGCATGAATATCAGCAACTTGGCTAAATCCAGAGGATGGGAGAAAATACAACATTCAGGAGTATACAGTGTTCAGAAAAGGAAACTTATGTATCCATGTACCTGGGAGATAAAATAAGTTGTTCGTGCTGCCTACGAGGGTGGTGGAAGCAGAGACAATGAATGATTTCAAAAGTAAATTGGATGGGCATTTGAGGAAAATAAACTTTCAGGGCTATGGGAATAGAGTGGGGGAATGGGTCTGATTAGATTGCTCTACAGAAATGGACTCGATGGGTCGAATGGGCTCCTTCTGTGCCGTAATGTTGAGTAGGTAATTTTGGTGTACAACAGCAACCAAGAAATAGTGGAATACTCAATCATACTTTGTCTTGCACCAACTAGTCACAACCCCCACCCCCACTTAGTGAAATTAGACTCATTTTCCACTACAAAACTAACAGGATTATTTCAGAGGATTTAATCTTGAGGCAACTGTACTGCTAAACAAGCTGCCTGGTCTAATTCACTGATGGTAGTGGGGTGGCTAAAGCTTTAGTCACCAACTGATTTGCATCGCCCCTTTCCTTAATAGACTGTGGAATGCTGTATCACTTGCTTCCTAGCCTCAGTAAAATTGAAGCTTTAGTAGGCTGTAGAAAGTAACACCACTACTCCCGGCCAGAATGGTGATGATTAGTAATTCCTCCATCAATCACGCCGGGAGTCTGCACTGCTGTAATTGATTTGGATTGATTGCACGCACATTATTTGTATATGCAACTATCCTCCACTGACTGCAATTTTCTGGAGAAATAATTCATTTGTATTATTGCAACTACTCTTTACTCAGTACTTTTTGTCGGAGACATCATCTTGCTTTTATCAAGAGGAGTTGCTGTAGTTCCAGTCATGAGTTCTGTTTGCTATAGTGTACTGTTTAAATAGATTCTGTTTGTTGAGTAAATAGACTTTGTTTGCTGTCATATGGATGTTCTACTAGGAGCCCTGCCATAAGTCCTGCCCCACCTCAAACTCATTGGCTGACACATGGTGTCAATAAACACTTGGGCTTTTAGAGGGCCTAATGGACGGCAAATTTAGGAGCTCATTCTTCTTCTTGTTTTGCAGCCAGTTGTGCTGCAGACTCCCCAGCAAAGCAAGTTTCACTAATTCTAAAATAAAAACAGAAAACGCTGGAAATACTCAGCAGGCCTAGCAGCATCTGTAGAAAGTGAAACAGAGTTAACGGGGGTAATTTTATGTTCTCCCCTGCGGTGTGTTTTGAGGTGGGGAGAGCATGTAATCAGGTGGGATGGTGGCGTGGGAGGACCTCCGCTGAAATTAAGTCCAGGGCGGGAAGGCCTGTGAACGGCCTTCCCACTCAGCTGCCAATTGATGGCCATAGTGGGCAATTAATACCCAATTAAGGGCCTCATCACACCGCTGCCACAATTAGCTCAGCAGTGTGTGGACCTGTGCTGCACAGGGAGCACAGCAAGCAAATCCCTGCTGGTTGTTTGCCAGCTCTGGGTGTTGGGGGGTCGGTTATGGAGGCCTCTTTAAAAAGGCACTTAAAAGTGCCTGAACGAGGGACCGAGCATCAGGAAGGAGTGGTCTGCTGAGAGCCACCACCTCCGTGGTGGCACTGCTTAGTTAAAGAGCTGCCAGCCTCTGATTGGCCGGCAGTTTTCAGAGGGCAGGACTTATGTCGCCAGGGTTCTTGATCCCACAGAAAGCCCACCATTGTCCAGTTAAGTGCCTAATTGGCACTTAATTCGGCAGGCCTCCCATAGAAGTATCGTGATCCCAGTCGCCTGGATAGAATCCCGGCCAACATTTTATGTCGAAGGCCCTTCATCAGTAACTCTGCTTCTCTCTCCATAGATGCTGCCAGACTTGTTGAGTATTTCCAGCATTTTTTGTTTTTATTTCAGATTTCCAGTATCTGCAGTATTTTGCTTTTGTTTCACTAGTTTCATCCTGTCTTATTAATTAGTCTGTTTGCTGCAGCACTCGAGATTAGTCCCACTCTGCAACTGCTGACGAGCCACTGTTTTTTCTGTGCTTTCTTCAAAGTTGGTCTGTGGCACTGAGTAGCTCAGCCATACAAATCAAGAAGTCCATGATTCATAGCCTGGTCTCTGCTAAGTTTATTGAACTGATCCATCAAGGCAGTTGGCCCCAGCGATTTGTCGTCAGAGAGGAAATAACAGTAGTAGGGGAAGACCCAGGATAGGTGAAAGAAGTGCACTTGTAGCCACCTGGGCATGGTGTTTAGAAATATTATTTTTTACATTGCAGTTTATTGGAGCAAAATAGAACCCACACTGTCATCATGCTTTGTTCTTCAGGGAGGATAGATTCATAGAGGACTTGTTTGCTGCTGATTTACTCAATAATGTGTTAATTATTGGCATGTTCGTGTAGAAGCAAAGAAGACTAAGATGCTGTCATGCTGTGTGTATGGTGGTGGATTGAGGGAATATGTCTTTATTAGAAAACAGGGGAGAAGGAGGTAAGGAGGTAGCGTCAAAGGCTGTGTTACACAGAAGAGAAGACTTGGTTGATGAAACAGGCTATGATGCTTCTTGCAGCAGTTATTGAGGAATCCCCTGAGAGCACAGCAACATGGCAGACTCTGCCATGTAATGTGGTTCCACCAGATCCAGGGCCTCCTCACTAACAAGGTCAAAGTCTGCTCGAGCCATTGTTAGTGGAGTCATTGTACATGGGAGCCTGGGGTAGGCTTTGTCACCCAGAAGAAAGAAAAAAATGCATTTATATAAATGCCTTTCAAGACCTCAAGATATGGCAAAACTCTTTACAGCCAAAGAATCTGGGATGTGTAGTTGCAGTTGTAGTGCAGGAAAGAAGCAATCCACTGACATAGTTTTGTTCACCAAAGAATTCAGAGAGAGCTGAAATTTTTAAGTACGAATGCATTGTGTCAACTCTCACAATTGCACATGCCGCCGTGCAGCATCCTCTGTAGGTCACACGCAATCTGTGCGATGAGGGAACGCAAAACTCCTCATGTTGAGATAGTTTTGAGGGGTTGGGAGCACGCATTGAGCCATTGATTCCACTCTGCTCTTTGGGAGAACCAGCCACCCTGTTAAACTGAAAACTGAAGAACTCGTGCCTGCACTGCAAGCTAGTTGAGATTTCCGAGATCACTGGTGACTCCCTGAAATGAATCATAGAAATTATAGGAAGTTTAAGGCACAGATAGAGGCCACTTGGCCCATCGTGTCTGTGCCAGCCGAAAAATGATCCACCTATTCTAATCCCATCTTCCAGCATTTGGTCCATAGCCCTGCAGCGTACAGCACTTGAGGTGCAAATCCAGACTCCTTTTGAATGAGTTGAGGGTCTCTGCCTCAGCTATCCTTTCAGGCAGTGAGTTCCAGACCATCACCATCCTCTGGGTGAAAAAGTTTTTCCTCATCTCCCCTCTAATTTTTCTACCAATCACTTTAAATCTATGCCCCCTCGTCACTGACCTCTCTGCTAAAATGAACAGACTCTGAACAAAAAACAAAGAACAGTACAGCACTGTTGCCTAAACTAAAACCTTCTGCATTCCACTTCTACTCTATCCTTCACCTCCACTCTAACCAGGACCCTCAAAATTTTGAATCAGTGCCATACAAGTTGAGTTCGATGACCACTTTCATAGCAATGGAGACAGCAATGCAGGCAGATGAGCAGTTCTCATTCAGAAATATGACAAAGCTGCCCTCTTCCTTCTTTGGCGATGCGCAATCTTCTTATACATATTTGCCTGTATATTCTATGGTTGGGGAGGTTATGCACTTTGGTAGCAAAAACAGGAAGGCAGATTATTATCTGAACGGTTATAAACTGAGAGAGGGGAATATGCAGCGAGACCTGGGTGTTCTTGTACACCAGTCGCTGAAGGTCAGCATGCAGGTGCAACAGGCGGTAAAAAAGGCAAATGGTATGTTGGCCTTCATTGCGAGAGGATTCGAGTACAGGAGCAGGGATGTCTTGTTGCAATTATACAGAGCTTTGGTGAGGCCACACTTCGAATATTGTGTGCAGTTTTGGTCTCCTTATCTGAGAAGGATGTTCTTGCTATAGAGGGAGTGCAGCGAAGGTTTACCAGACTGATTTCCTGGGATGGTGGCACTGACGTATGAGGAGAGATTGAGTCGGTTAGGATTATATTCGCTGGAGTTCAGAAGAGTGAGGGGGGATCTCATAGAAACCTATGAAATTCGAAAAGGACTTGATAGGGTTGATGCAGGAAGGATGTTCCCGATAGTGGGGGAGTCCAGAATCAGGGGTCATAGTCTAAGGATACGGGGTAAACCTTTCAGGACTGAGATGAGCAGAAATTTCTTTACCCAGAGGGTGGTGAGCCAGTGGAATTCGCTACCACAGAAAGCAGTTGAGGCCAAAACATTGTATGTTTTCAAGAAGGAGTTAGATATAGCTCTTGGGTCTAAAGGGATCAAAGGGTATGGGGCGAAAGTGGGAACAGGCTACTGAGTTGGATGATCAGCCATGATCATAATGAATGGTGGAGCAAGCTTGAAGGGCCGAATGGCCTACTCCTACTTCTATTTTCTATGTTTCTATATCTGTTTGGCTGCATCTTCATAAATGCTGCCTGACTGTCCTTTGCTCCATCCTGTCCTGCTCCTTCTCCTTCATAATGCCATAGAAGGATATGCTCATAGGGAATGCCATACCAGTTCATAGAATCATGGAATAGTATACACAGGAGGCCATTTGGCCCATCGAGTCTGCGATGGCACTTTCGAAGAGCAATCCACTTAGTTCCACTCCCCTGCTTTTTCCCCATATCCCTGTAATTTTTTTTCCATCAAGTACTTATCCTATCATCAATATCATCAACAACTCCCTTTCCTTGGGCTCTAATCCTTTAAAATTAACCTCATCACCAATGTTCAAAAGACCTAGCTTTGATCCCTCCATCCTCTTGAACCATTACCCTCCCTCTGATCTTTTTTTCCTGTCTAGGGCTATAGAACATGTCATCATCACCCAGCTGCACTCTCACCTCTCCTGTCAATCCATGTTCAAAACCTTATAGTTTGGTTTCTGATTTTCACAAAGTACCAAATTCACCAATGACATTGTTTGTGACCATGAACCCAGTGCTCTATCCTTTATTATTCTCCTTGTGCTCTCTGTGGTGTTCAACAGAGTTGACTAGATTGCCTCGCACAACTGCCTCTTTTGTATTGTGCATCTCCATTGATTAAACTTCTGCTGTTTTAATTGCTACCTGTTCCAATGCAGCTAGCACACCTCCAGTAATATCTTCACCCTCCACCCTTGCACAGTCAACGCAGGAGTCTCCCAAGGTATCACCCTTAGCTCTCTCCTATTCTTTGTCTACATTATCTGTAGGCATGGATTCAGATGACACCACCTCTCTGTCACCGACGTCAACTCCTGGGAAGTCCTCACTGCAGGTAGGGAGTTGATAGTAGGGGTGGGTGGGGAAATGGGAATCTGAGGGAGTTCTGAAGCAAACCAAGATGTGTATTGGCAGGACGGCAAAATAAATACCTCTGTAAAAATGTTGTTCTTGGCTGCAGACATTTTGCATGATTCCCCCCCAGACTCTTTAGGCTCAGAAACCCCTCATTTCAGCCTGTCTCAGTCGATATCAGCCAACAGCTGCTCCTTTTCATTCTTAGCCTGTCTTCCTGAGTGCATTTCAAGTGTAAAACCAAAAAACCTTGAGTGCAATGCCACCGGCCTTCATTATATAGAACATACAGCATAATAACAGGCCATTCAGTGTGTGCCAGTGTTTATCCTCTAAAGGAGCCTGTTCCCAAGCCTTTTCTTCTAATCCGCATAACCTTCTATTCCTTTCTCCCTCTTCTCTCTCATGTGCTTCTCTAGCTTCTCCTTAAATAGATCTATGCTATTTGCCTCAACTGCTTCCTGTGGTAGCGAGTTCTACATTCTAACCACTCTGGATAAAGAAGCTTCTCCTGAATTCCTTATTGAATTTATTGGTGACTATCTTATATTCATGGCCCCTAGTTTAAGACTCTCCCTCCAGTGGTATGTAAATGAGGACAGTTGGGACTCTGTGGGCAGAGCCACAAAAAACGGAATGGATTTTGGGGATGGGGTGCGATTTTCGGAGAAAAATTAGCCGAAACAGTTTTGCCCCATTTTCCTGCCACAAAGACGAACCTTGACCATGTGCCAGAAAAATGCTGAGTAAATTCATCTCCACAATTGTAGCTAACCAGGGTGATACTGGCTCTGTGTAGCCATTGTAATACCCAGACAATGAATGCCGATGAGAATGTTAACAGTTTTGAGAAAAGGATAAGAAGATTTGAGGGAGGGCGAATCTCACTGTTCACTGTTTCATGCTGAAGGCAAGGTACCATTTGCTGTCCCTGACTCCAACTGGCTTGCAAGCCATTGGAGTCCACAGAATAATCCAATATTGTTGAGTTGAGAAACAATAGACACATGGATCATCATCTTCTTTTGGAAGCAAACTTGCATTTTTGCTATTCACTGTTCCTGATCTCAGATATTGTCAAAGCCATCTAAATCCACAAGATAATCCAGTCCTGTTTGGTTTTAGACATATGTTTTTGAACTTCATAACAAAACAAAGACCCTGAGGTGTATAGGACCCACATTAACAAAAACAGCATTTACTGAGAGCTGCTAAATATTGGTCTAAGTCTCCTTTATTTATTTCACACGTGGGTCATGTTACTCT